>NW_008774930.1:0-322 GCF_000715545.1 Opisthorchis viverrini
CAGTTTACTGGTGAGACTGACCTCAAGGACTTGTGAGTATGGTCGTGCACATGAGCTTTTGTCATTCTGACTCAGAACAATGCGTTTTGCAATCTGAAAGACCGTGTTCAGTGGCTAGGTGATTAAATGAATGAGACGAATCACTAGAGATGAATGTTGGGCGGCATCCCGATGCAGCTGCGCAACTCGGACGGGACGAAACCAGGTCCAAGGTATTTCTAATGACGACGTCAAAACACCCAACGAATCTCGTAGATGGAAAACACTAACAATGACAAACAACTTTAAGGTAAGGAGAGTCGTTCAGCTGTAATACCCTTTC
>NW_008774931.1:0-322 GCF_000715545.1 Opisthorchis viverrini
GATAGCTACTAGCAATATGATATTTGCTTACCAATAGCAGAACTGCACTTGATGCCAAAAAACAGCCCTCAGACAGTGACAAATTGATTTGCACCGAAGCCGAGATTCTATCGAATTAACTAAGGATTCTTAGTCAGTGGGTAAACAATCCGATGGCGGTTTCTTGGTATTACTGTGTGAAGTTACCTGACACACACCAGCATCTAGTCATCCAAGAGGAATAGAATCGCAGTGGTCCAATTTGACCTCCGTTCACGCAACACGTGTTGCGAAAGCAGCGCCGCGTTTATCCTACGGAAAACATGACATCTTCCGAATGAGA
>NW_008774932.1:0-322 GCF_000715545.1 Opisthorchis viverrini
GAGATTCATTTTCGGTAATTAACTATTACAACCAAACTTTCGCTCTGTTGGACTCAATCCAAGCATCTCTACTATCAGTCTGTTTAACGTAATTGACTTCCAATTCCTCAGGCGCCTAAATAGTCTCCACGTTTAGCACCTGCTGGAATAAGGGACATCTTCACTCTCATCACTCATCCCATTACCTCATCGAGGATTACCAGTGCAGTTTTTATTCACGAATCCCGGACACGGAATATCGCATCCTGGTACCTGCCGTGGATTGCCTATAAAACACCAATATGCTTTCCTCTGGAAATTACAGGACTATGGTCAGGTTGTC
>NW_008774933.1:0-322 GCF_000715545.1 Opisthorchis viverrini
TAGGACATGAGGCTGACGGGAATTCGTGGACTGCATCTACTAGATGAACTCTAGAGGGCAAAATCAGTCGCGTGCCTTCAGACAGATCACAACAACTTTATAGGTAGCGCATTAAGACAATTAAGAATAATTGCTTGCCCACGCTTGAAAATGACAATCTACGAAAGACATGTGAAAGCGAAGGAAGCCGATTTCGCAGCCCCTAATACCTGGCACATAAGATCCAGATGTCGTGGTAGCACCCGTGTTTAACTGCTGTGCGTATAAATTATCGAGGGACAGCAAATTAATAAGGGGATCTATCAGGAAGGTCAGCTTCCTG
>NW_008774934.1:0-322 GCF_000715545.1 Opisthorchis viverrini
TGTAACCTCATCTTCATAGATTCCAGGAACTATTCGTTGTGCTCCGTAGGGCCTTCTTCTGTCTTCGGCGGCTGAATGAGCCGAAGTAGCTTCATGCTCATTCGAGTAGATCTTGGATGTTACGTTTCTGTGACCCATGGGCGGATGCACCGCCCGTATGTAGTTTCTTCCGAAGTTGGCAAGCTTCGAGCGTACTCACGAGTATTCATTACTATTACTATTCATTAATATGTCGCTACAAAGCGAACCTACGATTTTGACAAGTATGCTCATTTGCACATCAACTCGGTTTTCCGAATGAATCTCTCGTTTATGATATTCT
>NW_008774935.1:0-322 GCF_000715545.1 Opisthorchis viverrini
TGTTTCGTTTCCTAATGGGACTGTCTATCTTCAACTGATGCATATGGATCTGTTCAAACGTTTTTTAAGTGCTTTCTCCAGAACTCCACTATTTTCGCAGCTTCGATCCGCATCAGTTCCTTGGAGTGTTTCAGTTGACGTGGACAGTGTCCCATAAATTGCTTTCAAACAGCTGTAAAAATATTTGTACTGCCGTTTTCCTTCGTCATCCCTTTATTTTATGAAGCAAAAGAAACTGGACAAAGGTGACTTGTTTGCATGGCGAACGGAATGAGTCTACCAAAATGGGGGGCGAGCTGGCTTAAGTGATTAAAGCGCGAAT
>NW_008774936.1:0-322 GCF_000715545.1 Opisthorchis viverrini
TGTTCTATTCATGCACTGAAGGACAATTCATTACCGTCAGGTTGACTCTGACCCACGAGCAATAAGCACAACCAGATGACATTAGTCAAGTGGGGAGAAAGTTTCATCCTCTCACAAGTGTGCAACAAACCACGTGAGGAATTTCAGTAGTCAAATTGTTGTATTGTACATTGTTATGACAGAAGAAAAACGGCCAAAAAGTTGCAGCTCAAATAGGGGAAGATGAAGCAATTCAAACACACAAAATTTCAGTGCAGGTTCCTTGTTCAGCCAGTAGCTAGTTGTGTGTGACTATCGGTGAACGAAACTGTGGTGGCTACAA
>NW_008774937.1:0-322 GCF_000715545.1 Opisthorchis viverrini
AATCGGTCTCGTTGTACAACAATCCTCTCCACTGACCATGCAAGAGTCCTACGTTGGCTTTCGAATTCAACCAGATTGGGACAAGGCTTTCAGGTAATTTTACACGTTGTGGGCTGAACTATGCACGATTTAGCGAAAAGGATCGTCAAGTTTGGATACATGAATATGAAAAGAGTGAGCATTGTTCATTGTGAGAGATCACGCTCATCAGATAACACGACCTATCATAAACTCTGTTGGAATGGGGAAGAATTTGTCCCAGACACTGATTCGTTCTCCTATTCCCTGAAAACTCCGGTACTATATCGCTTTTGTCATCATC
>NW_008774938.1:0-322 GCF_000715545.1 Opisthorchis viverrini
AAAAAAAAACATTTCTAAGCTTGCTCTATACGGATGTAAATGCACTGGGAAAAAACAGACTGGTCACGACAAAATACAGAACCTGATTATGGAACGACGTAACAGTGGCGGTAGCCAGACTGCTATCGTCTAACCTCATTGCTATCGAGTGACGCAGAGAAAAACAAACAAGCCTTTCTACCAAACACATGAGCGTTGCCGACAGTTCGCTGTTGATCACATTCAGAAATAGCAGATCCCGTGAAATATCAGCACAGCACAAACTCGCCCAAACAACGCAGTGATGATATCAGCTGGATCGGTGATGAAACGTTTGCAGTCA
>NW_008774939.1:0-322 GCF_000715545.1 Opisthorchis viverrini
ATAGATTCACGCGTTAAGGCTGAGTCAGGTCACTACACTATTGAACACGATTTGCTGATCAGAGGTCACAATTGCCTCGTTTGTGGTAATTGTTCCACTGCTTAAGTTCATCACATCTACTCTCATTTGCTGTCCCCGCTAGTTATGAGGGTGATGTAACGGGAGTATGCGTTTTTGGGGTAGAGACGTTTGCTTAGTTTACGAAACATCATTGCTCATTTAAGGATCTGAACACATCCTTTGGTGTGTTAATCCGGCTGCAACCGTTCCATAGAACATCAGTTTAGGGTGATCAGGAAATCTAGTTCCTGTGAACAAAAAA
>NW_008774940.1:0-322 GCF_000715545.1 Opisthorchis viverrini
TCTAGTCCCGATAGTTAACAAATTGTCAATCTGACTTTGGTTATTTGCAACGTTGAATGTAGTCGTTATATTAGAAAATTTAAAAATAAATACGCTCCTGGATGTCAAAACAAACAGACTTATGAGGATTCTGATCACCTGACAGCAACTCCTTACCCACAAAAGTAGTATATCTGGCTTCATTCAATCCCATATTATTTATTCGATTTCAGTAAGGTCTTTAATAGGCTTCATTGGGAGCACCTGTCAGTCGTGCTCACGGTCTTTCAACGTTAGACGACCTTTCAAGATGGCTCATTGTCTTTCTGCCTAGCAGAACCTT
>NW_008774941.1:0-322 GCF_000715545.1 Opisthorchis viverrini
TGATGAAGCTGTTTATGCTTTTAATGTGGATAGCGGTTTGCTGTACCCATAGAACCTCCATCCCGCGGCTAAGGATTTGTGATTCCCTGACGCACTAAGTTCACGTTTCGAAGCCATTTACAGTCAAGGACTCTCATTGTCCTCGGAGAGCGTGAGCCTCAATCAGAGTTTGAGACCAATCTATAAGAGAAAGGAAATTCAAGCCTTGTCCGGGCCGTAGCGTAAATCATCGGCGATACCATAGTCGTATAGAACAAGGACTCGTGCCTTCAAGCTCCATGCCATCACCTCGCCACCCACACGTACAGGACTTATTTGAGGC
>NW_008774942.1:0-322 GCF_000715545.1 Opisthorchis viverrini
CGTTCAATCAACTGCGTTGGAAAATTTGGCCAGCATTCATGGTCTGTTGGTCTAGAAATATCTTTCGGTTTTCTGTACGTTTTGTGCATCTATGCTTGGTCCACTCGTCATCTCAGGAAGCCCTACATGTGGAAGGAACAAGATTTCTCAGTTGGAGTATCGCATAAAATACGGGAGAGAATAAGGCGTGTTTGTTATTCTCTTTCTTGACCCATTATATTGGGCAACTTGCGACCAGTTTCGTTCTGCTTTGGGCTCATCATGTCGATGCACTCATATCAGAAACGAGATATTCAGCTGGTCACTCGTTGAGCACAAATTG
>NW_008774943.1:0-322 GCF_000715545.1 Opisthorchis viverrini
TTCTGTGTTTTTGAGCGAGAAAGATCACAATTTGGCTTGGAGATTATTGAATGTGACCAGGCAGTCTTCCAGGCCACGGATTTGACGACGCTCCGAATGGCGAACTCGAACTGCACACAAGAGGGTTACTAACTTGTCTAACTGTTGTGTTTTTCATTTAGTCTTTTCAAATACCGGTTGTCCTCCGAGAGAGCTTCATCAGAATGTAGATAAGGTGTCATAAAGCTACAAGTTCACTACAGCGCCACGAACCTAACTAATGTAAAATACTTGATAATAATACTTCACAATTCTTTGTAGTATTTAATAATACTCAATAAAG
>NW_008774944.1:0-322 GCF_000715545.1 Opisthorchis viverrini
TATTTGGTTTCTTAATTAGGTTTTGAAATTTAGTTAGTGCATTCGGGCAACAGCATTTTTTCTTCAGATTTCCTCAGGCTATAATCTGTTAGATGACTGTCGTGAAATATATCCTCCCTCTTGTCTGCATGACTCAAAAAATGCATTTCCGTTTTATTCACTTATCGCCGAAAGAGGTTATCTATATATGATCGCCAGAAGCTGTACACAATAACGCCCGGTCGTAATCCATGAAGAGGATAGAATGTGATATGAATGTCGTATAAGGGTGGGAAGAAAAACAGAGCAGTTTTCCTATTTTGTTGATTGGAATGGCTCAGTG
>NW_008774945.1:0-322 GCF_000715545.1 Opisthorchis viverrini
AACGTCTCCAGCCAAGCACAGCGAGTATCACGTGGGCCTCATCTTGGAAGGCGGACAGCAATGAGAGCACCAAAAATTCTCGTAAACTGTCCACCAAGACATGTTTTGCCCATACCTTGGTTTGCGTCGTGCTGAGGATGACATGAAAAGCGCATATATTTCGACATGTACAGCACGTGAACTGCTGTTTACGCTCCACAAGCGAATTACCGTGTGCTTAACCAGATACGCATTTCCAGATCAAGTTGTTGGAGATTCGTTGGTGCCGGTTTCTCGTTTCTAGGGTACCGGATGGTCAAAAACCCGAAGATCCCTTAGATCC
>NW_008774946.1:0-322 GCF_000715545.1 Opisthorchis viverrini
ATTGCACGGGTTCAATTCAAAGGTCGATCGACAGAAAGTTCACGCTGACGGGACAGTACAAAAACTTCCTGATATTTGTGACACTGATGCGGAAATGAACCTTAATTCACACTCTAAAGGACCGAGCAACTCGTGTTTGTTCTTCCAATACACTAGATTCTGAATTGCAGTACATTACCAACGTGCATGAAACAAATCGTTACCCGGAGAGATTCATACTCAAGTATATGTTCGACCGTTTTATTCAACCAACTATCACGGCGTTTGGACTGAAGCTCATGTACTTGAATTTACTGTACAAAGGCGATCTGTTGGCGGACAT
>NW_008774947.1:0-322 GCF_000715545.1 Opisthorchis viverrini
AAATACTGAAGTTCTCAGACGAGCCAAAATAAACGGAATCAAGTGTGTTTTTGTGCATAATCAACTACATCAGCACTACCAGAAACAATGACTGCTAATCGCTTTCCAATAGAGCTTGAATCCGGTAAGGGTATACCTTTCTTGACTATGGCAGCGTTCAGGTGAAATTAAGTATGTTACCTTGATATCACCACTTCGGAAGATCTTAATCTTGAGGAAACGGCCGGAAAGATTGTCGTCTGAACAGGCCTAAAGAGCAGAAACATAACGCATCTCAATGTTCGAATGCAAGCATAGCATTAAAAACGACTGTACGACGTCC
>NW_008774948.1:0-322 GCF_000715545.1 Opisthorchis viverrini
TGACTCGCCAGTCAGGACTTCCAAGTCAAGTGGCGCCACAGGCACTTGACACTTTTTGTTTCAGGTTTGGTGGTTGCAGGATATTGTAGAATGCACACTCACATGAGTCCCGCTTGAACAATAGTCCTCCTGTACTAAAGCAATTATCCTGTTGAAACGAGAGCCATGCGATTATGCATTCTACAAAATCCCGCAACCACCAGCAGGTTTCAAGCGTCTGTGGAACGACTGGCGGGCCAATCCATCGACATAGTCAAGGTGTGTTACTGGGTGGTCGTTCGAGGCGTTGGGCTTACTCTTCACACCACACGTTCACCTATTC
>NW_008774949.1:0-322 GCF_000715545.1 Opisthorchis viverrini
TGGCTGGTTGCAGAACACGAGCTTTCTGTTGTCGGTCCGGGCCCTGGTCAACAATGGGCAATGCTGCAAACGGTTATGGGTGTTTCGGTCATAAAACTGGTCTGGCACTGGAGAGGAGGGATGGTATGGCTCCCATTTTTGTCCCCGTCCAAGCCCATCGGCTAACATAGACATACAGCATTGTAGGAAGTCCTCGAGTGAAAGCTTTGGAAATTGAGTTTGTTCGAGGTCATCTGGGTGCTGCGTGAGTGAGGATGAAAGTAGAATTTATCGGCTTTTTCAGCAGATCCAGCTTATCGACCTAATCCAGTCCCATAAATAA
>NW_008774950.1:0-322 GCF_000715545.1 Opisthorchis viverrini
TTTCGCCTGCTCCTGTCTAGAATTGGACATCGTCTCAATCCTCGTAATTCTTTGGGTGGAACGCTAGGATATCTGAATGACTGATTTATATTTATTGTTTTTATTACGCATGAACGCCCCAGTTATGTCGTATTGCGCAAAATTTATAAGAAGGTGATCTTCACGTAGACGAACTCATTACATAAAGAAGAACCACTTGCTACGATCGTACGGAATGTCTACGGACGCTAACAAACTTTGTGATCACGGGATTAAAAAACTGATGATGCGAAAGTAAATTCATCATCGTTGACTAGGAATTGTGAATGGTTGTGTCACTTTT
>NW_008774951.1:0-322 GCF_000715545.1 Opisthorchis viverrini
TGGTGGCATGGCAGCTAGACACCGATAGGTTGCTACAGCTAAACTGCTACATTTACAGGGCTGAGTTACATTTGGAAGTCTCCAAACCTCCACACTACTGACGACAACTTTAACTGCAGAATCCATGGATAAGCTGAGAGAGGTAAGAGTGTCCTTGCTGTCGTATTTGTTCATTTGATCTGACGGAAACAAACTATGTCGCGACCTTCACGAAGAAACTGGACCTGACCGTGATGTGACGGTTTGTGTGCGTCGTGTCCGTGTGACACTATCAGACTCTCATAATGTGTTGATCAATGGGTGGAGGTGCTGGTCCTCCAGC
>NW_008774952.1:0-322 GCF_000715545.1 Opisthorchis viverrini
GAGCTCCCAAACCCTATCTGGCTTTTAGTGGACAATCAACCTACACACGTTAACCCTCACATTTAATCGAGGACATCTGGTGCAATTCTTCATTTCACAGGTTCAGTTCAGCTGCTTCAATCTCGTGTTGCAACCTGTGAGCACGTCTTCAGCACATCCAGCACATGCATATGCAGTTTGCCCGGTGGAGTAACATTTAACCGTCTCCTTTCTCTCCGTTTGTCCACTTCCATTTTTAATCTAGGCTGCAGTAACCCTCTCTAATTTCTTCCACATTTTCAACTTCAAAACATCTATTTTTCTTGACCCGTCAGTTTCTCAC
>NW_008774953.1:0-322 GCF_000715545.1 Opisthorchis viverrini
GTTTATATAACCCACGTCCCTGAACAGCACAAGGGTGCTGGACCAGTTTGACAGGAATACTTCAAACATGAGAATGTGTGGCATCCCGCTCTGAACTTATGGCATGATGAGGTGTCAGACGTGTGAAATTTCACACGGTCCACGTTTTTTTCTGTCAATGCTTTTCTCATGTCCGCAAAAGTCCATAGATTTTCTTCCCCCATACATATTCTCATGTACCCTATTTGAAAAACAGTCACACCGCTGCGTGCCTCTGTGTTATAAGACCTTGCAAAGTGACCTTGTCTGTCTGCCCCCCTCAACTTTCTGATTGGTCCTTTGC
>NW_008774954.1:0-322 GCF_000715545.1 Opisthorchis viverrini
CGGACAGCTGTCCTCGAGGACCAAGCATAGAAGAAATCACCAATCTGAGGAGATCAGCTTCCGAAATGCGTAGAACACACATCCAAATCAACGAGTAACCGTTACCTAACCGGAGCAAGCCTAGGTCAAAATGTAGTTGCCAGTGTGCGTACAGAAATGGTTCCCATCGCTATTCTGTTATTTGGTGCCAGTAAAAGTCGCAGGGTGGCATAGAAACAAAGTCACGGGCTCCCGAGTACCTGATCTGAGGTTGGTGCGGCTTGGGTGAGAACCACTGAAGTCAGGGAAACTCCTATTTTGGATACCTTACTTTGAAAAACAG
>NW_008774955.1:0-322 GCF_000715545.1 Opisthorchis viverrini
TTTGCATTACGTATTTCGAGTATCTATTCACTGACTGTTCATCAATAGGCATACGGTTCAGTAGTTCCATTGCTGAGGGTGCTTCTCCTGTGATCTCGATATCAGGTGACATGACAGAATCGGATCTCTTGAAAACGGTTGTGTCCAATACGTTGTCCAAATTAGGTGCAATCTGTGCCACCTTAGCGAACCTATCTAACTCACGTGAGAAATCTGAAGACAAGATACCTGCCAATGCTGCTCTACTGCGCAGACGTTTTTGCTTTTCATCCAGAGGTATCGTTCCATCAGAAAACCGCCCAGCTGCCAAATCCTTCGTACG
>NW_008774956.1:0-322 GCF_000715545.1 Opisthorchis viverrini
CCAACAATCACTGTACCGCTGTGTCAACCCTATCGGGACTCATCAGCAGTGCTCATTCAAGGGAGTCTTGGACCTTCGACAACCAACTAGTTGTTTGATCACAACCGTTTGGTCGCCAGCGGCTGATCACCAATCTGATCAACCCGCACTAGACAGGATAAATCATCCTTCAATCAGGAAGGCTACGCCTTGGGTTCCCACATACTGAGTTGCTCCCGCTGCTGGCCAAGAGGACGCACTGGCGAAACACCATGGAGTTTTGTGAGATGGAGACTACTGATGATTCACACTGGCTGTGACTTAACGCCTAGCCTCCTCACTC
>NW_008774957.1:0-322 GCF_000715545.1 Opisthorchis viverrini
CGCGTGTACTAGAGTGTACCAGTACTTTACACACGATGCAGGAAACTGATAGGATGCTGGAATAATTTTGGCGTTAACTCGAAAATCAATTCATAAAAACATGTATATTTAAGATGACACCGCAGAAGAAGCTGACATAACGGTTTATCGGACAAAATTTGAAAGATTGTCTGATAACCTGTACTGGGGTTTAGCCGCTTGTCTGTTCCGGGTAGGCCAAGACATTCGGTGTACAAAATGTACGCTTGGGAAAGTGCAGGCTTTCTCCGCAGGCTTGACGCAGTCATTGCATATAGTGGGCACTAAATTTTTTTGTGCGCTC
>NW_008774958.1:0-322 GCF_000715545.1 Opisthorchis viverrini
ATTCCTGTAGAATGGATATCCTGAACGGTTCGTGCTCAAGACTAAACAGTTCGTAAAGCCAAAACGTAAACGAGGTGCAGTTGGCAAGAAGTCCGTCTACATGTGGTTCCCCTTCCAAGGTGACTTGGTTGCTGAACTGATTACCAGAAGACCAGAAAGATCTGTTGATACGAATACATGGCTGCTAATCTCTGTTTGAGCTTCAGTTCCAGTCTCAATATCAGGTTCCGGACAAATCACCACGTTCTATTACCAGTGTATACACATAAGTATGCTCTTGTAAGGCATCGTAAGTTGGTCGTACGACAAGGCATTTGTCAGA
>NW_008774959.1:0-322 GCF_000715545.1 Opisthorchis viverrini
TACAGCTGACAATGATGATGAGGAGGAGGGAGAAAGGTGAAAGAGAACAGCCTTACATGACACCACTCGGGCGAGTTTGCCGTAGACCTACACGAATCTGCGGGAGTTCGCGTGTAGCGCACTAAGGAGGGCTAAGCGTTTATGGGAACACCTTTGCTCCATAGAGCTTGCCATAGTGCCTGAAGACCCGCACATTCAATTTAACCAGGACCACCAATGTTAGCTTCCGGAAGCTGTCACTGTCCCAGAATCTAGTGGAGGGTGAAATTGTGGTCGGTGCATCCTTTTGCAGGACGGAAACCAGCTTGGTTTCCACGGATCT
>NW_008774960.1:0-322 GCF_000715545.1 Opisthorchis viverrini
CGGCGAGTTCACGGTGAAAAATAGCTCATCAGCGGTAAGAGATAAAACCTCAAGCAGAGAGTAAACCGTATTGTCCGGTAAATCCACCCATACGGGATCTTACGCGTCACCGCCAATGGACAGTGATTTTTATCGCATCTGTGAAGGACGATCGATTGCTCCTTACAGTAGATATGCATCTTTCTCGCCCTGTTGTCTATGTAGTGGATCGGCCTGAAGAGCTGCGACAAGACAAGGAGTATATATGTGAATATCTCGAGCAAACGCTCGACAAGCGCATTGGGCAAAGTGAAGATTAGTCACGACCGACAGTGAAGGCAAC
>NW_008774961.1:0-322 GCF_000715545.1 Opisthorchis viverrini
CTGTGCCCGACTGGTTCGCTTCCGTTCCACTTCAGTTGGAAAATCAGACTTCAGGATGTCCACCATTGTGGAACCGTCCGCAACTCACTGTAAGTCGTTATGTTTGTTGGGTCTTTTGACGCGACTGCAACGATATCTTGAAAAGTCCAAATTTTGGACATTTTTGTAGGTATCACATGATTTCGTTACCTAGGTTGTTCTTAACTTTTTGAGAAAATATGATGCGGTTCGAACGCACCGTTCGTGCGCAACCTCGTCTCAGAACATCTGTGCTATTGTCAGCGCGGCTTTTTTGTTGAGTTCGGTTGTATTTTGTGTGCAA
>NW_008774962.1:0-322 GCF_000715545.1 Opisthorchis viverrini
AGAACCGATTCGGTCGTAACAGTTTCGTATCCAAAGGCAATTCAGTTTCGAGAGTCACAGCTTGCGATCGAAGAAGCCAGTCGAAATGTACGAATGGTATCACCATGTTTTACGACAAAAAATATATATTGCTCCACTGGTTTTTCAAAAATGTAATGAATACAGCGACTTGAAATCAACAGTTGATGGGTAATAATCGAAACCAAAATAGGAAATTACAGAAATATGGATTGAATCAGTCAATGTCAACCTAAAAACCCATGAACAATAAATGACACCTCGACGCTTTAAATTGACTAGCAGCGCAAGTGGGCATATAACC
>NW_008774963.1:0-322 GCF_000715545.1 Opisthorchis viverrini
CCACTCCTCATCATAATCAGGATGCGCCTGGTTTGTCATCATCGCCAACGATTCTGAAGCTGTTTTCCCGATATAATAGACCTGACCAGATTCATTGCTAAGGTCAACGAGACACGCACAGGCAGGCGCGGCTGTGATTAACTGGACAGGATAGGCGGCGATTCACCGAGTAGGAGCAATCCGCAACGCATGTTGTCACGCGCCTTAGTGTATATAGCTACAGAGCGTGCTAATCACGTGCAAAAGTCCGCAGTGGTAAACTCATCTCTGTTCACCCCTCTGACAGTAGCACAGCTCTCTTCTTTCTTTCGGAGGGTGCTAC
>NW_008774964.1:0-322 GCF_000715545.1 Opisthorchis viverrini
TTAAACAGAATGTAATTCAGTGAGAGTAAGCGTCCACTAAGGCACTTGATCGTGCCGTCACATCCAGACCTTCGACAGATTCAGCATTGCATTGCAGTCACAATGTAGAGGGTGTCGCTTTTGAATCAGCCACGATCCTATTAACCATTTCATCTACTTCGGTGTCATTCAGGAACCGCCTTGAACCTTGTTAGGTTCACACGGTGATCAGCTTTCCTTTGTTTCACACCAAATGGTGCTGTAACCTGTTCCTATTCTGAGACGTTTAGCGAATCATCTGTCGTATTACATCAGAGTGACGGTTATGTGAAAATAGGGGGCT
>NW_008774965.1:0-322 GCF_000715545.1 Opisthorchis viverrini
TGGAATCAAGTTATAATGATCCAAAACTTGTTGGAATTTTCATCTCCCCGAGGATGTCAAGCTTCGGAAGGGAGCACTGCCGGCCTCTTGAAAGTCTCTAACGGTTGCATACTTCACAGAACAGCCAGCCCCTATTTTATTGGTTTCTCACAGGCTAACGCACTAAATGGCCGGAAAACGTAAACAAAGCATGAGATTGGCGCTTCACAAGCCAGCATTGCAAGTGAGCCGATAACAAGACGTATCTTTCATGCCAACCTCAAACCGTTTTCACCGTGTTCATCTGAAAGCGAGGTTGTGGCTCAATTATCCACTAAGAAAT
>NW_008774966.1:0-322 GCF_000715545.1 Opisthorchis viverrini
AAAAAAACAGGGAGATACGATATGACTGCTAGTGCACCGTGATATATTACATAAACGACCATGTCAGCCGGTCAAAACGTCATGCATAATTACTCGTCGGGAAAAGACAACACAGTCCAGTACAGCCATAATGCTATGAGCAGATTTGGTAACGGCTGACTTGTGTGCAGCTCATTAAGCTTCGAATCCGTCTACCGCAACAGTGAGTTGACCATACATGAAACGAATTTTTCTGGAGTCAAACAGCCGATTTGCTTGGGCGTAGTGTTATCACTGATCAGACACGAAATCAAACAGCCTATTCTGCGTATCACGTGATCTC
>NW_008774967.1:0-322 GCF_000715545.1 Opisthorchis viverrini
AAAAATCACCAGGTAGTGAACAGTTGACAGTCTGTAGAAGTAAACACTGTGTCGAACGCCCTAATTGGGGGACAAGGTGTCCCGTAACTTATTGAAGGCTATTTCCACAAAACTTTCTTAATTGGGAAAATCGATGAAATATCAGGTGCCCAACTCTTAAACTTTCGCCGTTTTGGTACTTTAGAAAAATGAGAATCCATTCAACTGGTAAGCTAAAATAAAGTCGTATAAAGTTTAATCCAGATAAGAATTGATACGTCGTGCTCCGTTTATCTAAGTAGCCGGATATACAGTGTAAGTTTCTCATACGTGGATCATTTCG
>NW_008774968.1:0-322 GCF_000715545.1 Opisthorchis viverrini
GGAGTACATCGCGCCGACTGATAACGGCCAACATCGCCGATATGGAACAGGCCACAACTGTTGATTGAATCTTGTACATAGATAAGATGCGACGCACTTTGTTCAAAAAGATCAACTCCGTTAGACTTCACGGCAATACATGTCCCAGTAGGTTACGAGAGTTTGGATAGTTCCACTACCAGGAGCGAGTTTCTACTGGAAGGCACGTCGCCCGTCTTTTATCAGTTGTTCTGCGGTAGAACAGCACATAACGGGTCGGCTGTCGCAAATGAATTATCACTGAAATACACTCTTTTGCAAACTAATTTAGTTTTTCGAGAGA
>NW_008774969.1:0-322 GCF_000715545.1 Opisthorchis viverrini
GATTTGTGCGGTGCTGTGAGTGACTTGCGTGGTCTGTTGGATGAGGTTGTATCTCTGCGTTCGAGTTGTGCTGTTGCGTCGGTGGATCGTGATTCTCTGGAAGCAGATTTGGGAGCTGCGTTGTCCCAGGTCGATCGTGTTGAGTTGTGCGAGATGACGGTGGCGGCTGATTTGGTTGCCAGTGAGGAATGCGCACGTGGGTTGCGTGATAGTTTGTCGGAATCGGAATCGCATTGTGCGCAGCTGCGGGAGGCGTTTGCGCGACAGTCTCGTGAATTGTCTACGTTGACTAGTCGGTTGGGTGTTGCTGAGACGGAGTGTG
>NW_008774970.1:0-322 GCF_000715545.1 Opisthorchis viverrini
GGCTCATTTCGGACAAAAGTCGTTCGACTGTATACACACTTGATCCATTGTAAACCATATGCATTTGAGAAAATCTAAATCAACACCACTGGCCAAATCAAGATGTGAAGATCCGCGTAACCAAGCTGCAGATTTAAACGTTTAGTCTTCATACTAGTTAAAATCAAATAATTTATGGTCAACACCGAGCGCAAGTTAAAATTGTCATTTAGTGCTCGTTCCGGGTAGCAGGTAATAACTAAAATGCTGGCAAGCATCTCCACTGCGGAGCTGAGTTAAGTATAAGCGTTCTACCACTTATGGAAAGATAGTAGCTAGACGT
>NW_008774971.1:0-322 GCF_000715545.1 Opisthorchis viverrini
AGTCATTTTGTTCCACCACTCACTAGACGAGGTCTAGATGTTGGGTGAGTAATTCGGCAGTAACTTTCGACACCTTCAATTTGGGTGCCACGATTCAGTAACTATCAAGGACCTATGGTTTGCCAAAGTCGGATAAAGTCGCTTGTTACGCGACGGTATCCAGCCAATTCCAAGTGCATTGCATCACGATTCAACTGGTCACTGCAGCGGAATGTAAACGGGTGCTGCGATATGGGCTCGCAGGTATTTTCTCTATCGCAAAGAGGACGTGTGGGAATGTCGGCAAACATCTAGTGCGCATGCAAAACCGAATTTCCTATCG
>NW_008774972.1:0-322 GCF_000715545.1 Opisthorchis viverrini
CAGTGAAGCATCGGTGGCAACACTGATGTCGCTGTTTTTGATGGTGACCGACAGGTGGCCATGAGCTCCTCTTGCGGTAAACCCTACCTAGCAAACGATCCCCCTCTTGCTTTTTCGAAATTACCTCTGGAAAACGATTCATCCACACTCGACCATGGATCGAACTTTTAGCCCACGCAACTCTTGTCAAATGAGTGTTCTACGGGGACCAGTTCCCATGACAGTCAACCGACAAACATGTACGTAATAGCATAAAACAGCGCACGCAACAAAGTATTCATTCTCCAACAAAGTAATTCAAGAGAGAGTTATCTCGAAAAGA
>NW_008774973.1:0-322 GCF_000715545.1 Opisthorchis viverrini
TGATAGTCTCACAAAGGGTACCGAATTCAACTGCCAAGCGAAATGCAGATTAGGGTAAAAAGCGATCATATGCCTATTACGCGCACACCCGGAAACTTTAGCTGAGCCACACGGAACCATTCATGCCGCGAATCCCTTTAAATTAAGCAAGGTGTCTTGTAAAATAGAATCCAAACAGAGTTACTCATTTGTCCGCTGAGAATGCACATGTCTATCGAGTCCATCGGTCTCTTTTTGAAGGCCCCTGGATCGTGTGATAGATATACCCAAAAGTATTCATTTTCTGGACCAATTCAACGACTATTCTCAGTCCACATTTGAC
>NW_008774974.1:0-322 GCF_000715545.1 Opisthorchis viverrini
ACAAAGTTCATCGTTGTCATCGCTCGGGATTGAGGTCATTTAACATTCGTCTGGGATCACCTCACTCATGAGTATCCCTCTACCTCGTAATGCTGTCAGTAGTATCAGTTCCGTACATCACTCACGGGAACTGTAACAGTAATGACGGGTTCAAGAACTCTCGGATGAACGGAGCATCGGAGTAGATATGGAAGAGTCGTTTCCACCCGGAGGAGCCATGTCGTCAACTGTGGAGCATTCATTTCTTACAAGAATCAACATGGAATCAAACTGTCTCAGTATGTTGCTAGTTGGCTAGAAATGTTCGTGCCTTGTTCATACT
>NW_008774975.1:0-322 GCF_000715545.1 Opisthorchis viverrini
CATGGTGACCTTGAGAACACCTCATGCCAGCCAAACTTTCTAAAGTATTGGAGCGTGAGATCTTCCTTCGCTTGGCGATTGCATTTCAACGGCCAATTCGGAAATCACCAATTTCTTGGTCAGAATTCCTAAGCACTCCATGGTGAAGTAACCCAGATAATCATTTCAGATCAAATGGATGGCTCTCCCTCATTTAATTTACCTTTGTCAATGTCCAAATGATTACATTGCGTTCCCTCAAGCCATGCGTGAAACATGAATCTCGACCCTTTACTTACTGTCGCAGTTTTTGTCCAATCATTGCTTACATGAACAACTCCAT
>NW_008774976.1:0-322 GCF_000715545.1 Opisthorchis viverrini
TGTTAGAACCCGTTAGCACATGCCGATAGATTGCTTTCAATTCAGTGTTTGTCTTCGTACAAGCACAGCCAGTTAGTGCAAGTAGGGTAACACAATAACAGGGCCTGTGTAAATGCACTAATGTGGATTACTCAAATCCCCTACCAACGCACCCACTTCATTTGGTACTCATTTACTCAACTACGCACTAAGTTCCCCACTTGCTTAATTACTTGTGAAAAAGAGCTGTTTCAGAGAGAAAATTCCAGCGAAACGCGTGAGGCGTCCTTTCAAAACACGTGTGTATCCGCTATCAGAACGGCTTGATGGTAGGTCCGTAGCT
>NW_008774977.1:0-322 GCF_000715545.1 Opisthorchis viverrini
ACAGCTACGCGAGCTGACCGATGGGTGTCTTGTTGATATGTAAGGTCAATAAATTAGGATTGAAAGCTGCGGAAACGATAACTTGAAAAACTTGAATATTATTCAACTGCCAGACAGTGAAGCATGAGGATGTTCATGCCGAAATTCACATGGCCTCTGAGCATCCCGTTTTTTTTCACAGGAAGACTTACCTGAAATTTTTAAAGGGTGCACTCTGACCCAGACGCCAGTTTGTTCAAAACAACCACAAAATCCGAAAATGTGGTAAGCTTGAATGCGATTTCGAACCACGGTTTTTCGATAATCATCAGGTTCTGGGAAA
>NW_008774978.1:0-322 GCF_000715545.1 Opisthorchis viverrini
CACATCCGCCGTCACGTGGGGCCATCAACTGGTACCCTTATTTGCTGTATACAGCAGTGCACCGAAAATAGGCTACAGATGACGCCTCCCTTCTTGTCCTTTCTCAAGCTCCATACCCGTTGTTGGAGATATATCCGCAGGCTTATTCTTGAGGACCAACAGACCCATTCACCGCCTGTTGCCGTTTATTACATCTACAGTTAGCCCGACCACCATGACCGCAGATACTTCAAAAACATTCCCCATGTACCGAAGCTCAATTCCCCTGGCGGCTTTTACCCTTCTGAAACAAGATAGACAACAGATCGCCCTTGCGCGTACA
>NW_008774979.1:0-322 GCF_000715545.1 Opisthorchis viverrini
CGACTGTAGGCGCCCACGCCGAAACGTGTCGACTGAATGCTACTCACCAAGAGCGAATCACAAATCAATCGCGTCGTTTTCAGCTTGATCTTGAAAGAAATATGCTAGAGAACTGAGCCTGAAACGTGCTCCCATGATTACTCAGCCAATTGGATTGGGAAAGATTTGGTCGATCTTCTGGCAGGATAAAATCACAGAATTCATTAGTCAAACAAACGTGAGGGAATGCCGGTTTGCACCACAATGATTTCTGAGTGATGTCCAAATCAAGTTTTTCGCCCGAAACCCTCGTTCGACATATCTTGCACCGTATACTGGATCC
>NW_008774980.1:0-322 GCF_000715545.1 Opisthorchis viverrini
GCTACAGATCAACTAATAAGTGACTGCCACAACGGTGCTTAGCGAACATTTCTTTATCTGATACAAACAAAAAGTCTCGGAGAATACGGCTTAGATCGTGGAACGGATGATTACACTTCCGCGAAATCTCTATGCGTAGCCCGCAGGGCTTTTTTTCATGGACGCTCTTAGTCTGGACCGCTGCGAATTAAGACTATGTGGTCTGGTAGAACATCCTAAGTGAAAGTAGGTTTGACCCAGCCTTCTATGGCACAAAACTCTGCGTCAGTGACAGAAGGTACTGACGTCAGGCGATCGTCTACGTAGAAGTTGTTTATCACGG
>NW_008774981.1:0-322 GCF_000715545.1 Opisthorchis viverrini
ATTGCGTCGCCTGTGAAATAGCCACAAAACCTCACGTGGCAATCTCATCTGCGTTTGTCCCATCTCACCATCTAAATTCACTGTACGGGAAAAGTGTTTTGCCGAATTAGCAGGAGATAATAAAAGTTGCGTTGCAGCGCGTGTACCAGACGAGGAAGGCGACAATAAATGTCCATAAACATGAAGTCATTCCCCCACATCCGCATGTTTGAGGGAAACGTGAGACTAAAAACAAAACATTGGAAGTAACGGAGATATTTCAGTCAAAGACTCATCTGAATTATGTAGGCTGAGCAAGCCAGGGAACGGTGCTCTAATATCC
>NW_008774982.1:0-322 GCF_000715545.1 Opisthorchis viverrini
ATAGTCGTACTGGAAGTACGTTTGTTCTGAAGCAATCCTGGTACACCGTCTAAACCACGTCTAAACACGGTAACAGGCTGCTTTGGAGTTGGCTAAGGTAAAACCACCAAAAGACCATGCTAATCAATTATGCGAACTTGGGGAAAATATGCGCTTCCAAAGATGTAGCTGCCAAGGCGGTTCTGGACTGCGAACTGGTGAGCAGTTCGGCCCCTTGGCCCGCTAGGTCTTACGCGGAACCCAGACAATTATGCGTCAAAATTCCACTCCGGAAATCATAACCAAACCAGTGAGCTATTGGGGAGCGCAGTTGTGCGTAGCG
>NW_008774983.1:0-322 GCF_000715545.1 Opisthorchis viverrini
TTTTCAAAAACAATGGTTTTTTTAAATGTTTACTCAACTTTTGAGAGTATGAGGTGGACTAAGCTTGTTTTGAAATTAATAACGATGTGGTGGAAACGGATAAACAGCATCTTCTCGTATTCCCCGTCCTCTAGACCTCTCATAGGTCATCTCAGAAAATACGTTAGTTGGGACTGTAGTTAATAAGGGTGGAGTGGGACCAGGTTGTCTGATGGATACGTTCGCTGATTGGAATAACGACAATCGGAATTTAGTACTTCATGATAGCCTTCATAATATGTCTATGCCTCGTTAGGAATCACACAAGTTTACCGACAGTGAA
>NW_008774984.1:0-322 GCF_000715545.1 Opisthorchis viverrini
CGTTTAGCTTCCTTCTCGGCAGATAATCTCTGGCTATTAAAGTTTCATGATTGCAAGTGAACTGATTTTTTGAATTACTTTTGAGGCAACGTAAATAGGAGAAGAGGAAATCTTGCTGACGAACGCCTTTATTCAGGTGGCAGCAATGTGGCTAGTCTCAATGTGCTGAAAGGGGAATTCGCGGTGCAGTATTCTCCTTAGATTTGTCAACAAACTTGAACTCCATTTCGTTTAGTCATTTACCGACTAGTTAGACCTACTGTCAGCTGTGCTTGTTCTCTGTGAAATATTTCGCAATTTGTTAAGCTGATTCTTCTAGTCT
>NW_008774985.1:0-322 GCF_000715545.1 Opisthorchis viverrini
CTAACATCCGAGAGCCTACCATTATCCTCCGCTAAACAACCGAACGTCTACCGGACCGCCCAAAAGTTCATCAAGTGGTGCGTGTCAAGTGATCGAAGAAGCCCCTTACCCGCAGCCACTGACGTCTAGCTTTGGCCGCTGACAGCATTCGCCTCACTGTCCATGAGCATATATCTCACCTGGTCGCCCTTTGCCTTCTGCTGCACCTTATCCCCTACTTACGCATACTATGGACTGCTCAGTCGACAACCCTTCATTTACCTTCATCACCACGCACAGCCCCATAATGCACCTTCCGCCATAGCTTCAGGTGTGCTTTTCA
>NW_008774986.1:0-322 GCF_000715545.1 Opisthorchis viverrini
TATCGCTTCAGAGAAGCGAAACGCTCATGACATACCGAATCAAGAAGACTTCCGAGCGGGAGTTTGCCGTGACCAAATATTCGCGCTGTGACGTATAGCGGAACATCACTACAAGTTGCAATCATCAACCACCGATTACACTCCATGCAGCAATTGACTCAATCAATTGGAAACACCTTTCCTCTGTCATGAAAGCTGATGGTACATCAGACGAGCCGCTGAATCTCATCGTGGGACGCTACTCAAACATGAAAGTCCGCATACGAGTATGTGGAGAAGGGACAACGGAGTTGGCTTTAAGCTCGTGTCCGGAGAGGCAGAA
>NW_008774987.1:0-322 GCF_000715545.1 Opisthorchis viverrini
GCAAGAGTTTTATCAGAGGGAGGAAATGTTCAGCCAATTTTTGTATCGTCAGCAAAAACAGGGCCCACCGTGGGATAGGGCGCCAAAGACGTCATTGATGTATGTTAGGAAAAGGATGGGGCCAAACACGCTCCCTTGAATTACTCCACTGGTGATCGGAAGTAGAGATGACTGCTTGTCACCAGTTTGCGCTAGCTGTAATCTGTCAGATTGACAGGAAGTGAACCTCTAAACTAAGCATCCAGTGATGCCAACGGATTTGCGTTTCTTCAGCGGGAATGCGTGAGGGACCCAGTCAAAAGCTTTCTCAACATTCAAATAG
>NW_008774988.1:0-322 GCF_000715545.1 Opisthorchis viverrini
CCATTCGGTTTGCTTGCTTGTATAAATCTAGGTCGTGCATTACCACTAGACGCGAAAAATTGTGCTAGCCGTTGCTTCAGTTCGGACGTCGACGGGCTATGAAATATCACAATTTCAGTGCCTTCGGAGACCAGATTTTGATACATAGTTGTTTGAGCCTAAATGTTACTAGGAATTCGCAGACGCTGAAACGATAGTAGAGAATGGAGTGTATTGTGATTAATAGAAGCGTTACTTTAACAATTTATCGCAAGCAAACGAGCAGTAAATGACAAATTTTGCAGGACCGTGTTTTCGCTCATGGGCAGCTTCTAAGTTTGTG
>NW_008774989.1:0-322 GCF_000715545.1 Opisthorchis viverrini
AGTTGTCTGGGATGGTCTTCTTCTCCCAGGTCTACTGCAGCAAATTTTAATAATAAAATTAGGGTTTCATGGAAAGCATGACAAATATTATGAACCTTTTGCTAGAATATTTTAGGCCACATCGGAATACCTCAAATGCGGCCGCCAACTCTGAAGAATAACTGCCAATCATCGCTAAAATTTGTCAATTCGGTCAAAATTTGACTAAAAATCGGCGATTTACTCGTTCTTCCTACTGGGAAATGAAAGGATGCTTATGTCGTAATGTATTAGGTAGTCTGAATTGCGGGGAATCTAGTGGCAGTAAGGCCTTCATCACATG
>NW_008774990.1:0-322 GCF_000715545.1 Opisthorchis viverrini
CTTGGTTCCGCCACTGTGTTGTTACAGTAAAGCCTTGGTAATTATGAACAGCGTTCGCTCTATTGAGAGCTTACCATTCAGGTGAAATCAGTCCATGCTAAAAAACAGCCCAGATGCATTGTATGGGCAGTTATTTCTTCCCAAGGATAATAAGCGGTGCAGTTCACATGCGTTTCTACGCAGGTCCCAAACCACGACACTTTGCAACTATGCTATGCATTTGAGTAAACCGCACTCAAACCAGAAACAGTACTACCGTCTTGCAATCATATAGTTGATGTGACCCAGTGCCGGATGGCTTCTCGAGTGAACACAGTTGAGG
>NW_008774991.1:0-322 GCF_000715545.1 Opisthorchis viverrini
CAGAATGTCGAAACGCCCAGATGTACATCAGATGTGTGGGTGCGACAAGGTTTTGTCCTCCCAACGGGGATCTGACCGGAGCTGGATTCTAAAACCGGCCTGTGACTGAAAATCCAATGGGAGCTTCAGGGGACAGGTGGGAAGTACTCACCTTGCAGACAGGGAAAGACATACTGACCGGACAACCTTTTTAACGGTTGGAAAAACCGTACCTGATAATTTCTACGAATGTAAATAGGGTGGGGAATCCCTTGTCCACAAAGCCCATGCCGCTATTAACGGAATTCCTACGTACGATTGCTTATTGACAGCTCTGCAACCA
>NW_008774992.1:0-322 GCF_000715545.1 Opisthorchis viverrini
TTGATGAAAATTAGCAGCTTCTTAGGTCAAGAGTGTAGACGTTGCTTCTGAAGCAAGCACCAGTCAAATATACACGGCCTATTATTATACGAACAATGTACTGCAACTTCAGAATTCTGAGTTTCATGGCAAGCGAAACAGGTTCCAGTTTTTCTGCAACCCAACTACTTTTGGCTCACTAGCAACAAGCTTGCGCAAAAGTGTTCCCCATCACCGTGAACTAAAAGTATCGCCAAAAATGTACCACAAAACAAGAAATTTCTAGCACACACATTTGAAAATGCTTTAGTAGTCAGGAGATCTCTGCTTCTGTGAAATGTTA
>NW_008774993.1:0-322 GCF_000715545.1 Opisthorchis viverrini
CACCTGTATGCTGGCTGACTCTGCGCTATTGTTCTCACGTATGTCTGAATAGCATCCGTAAATACGGTAACAAAAGTTACTCCTGACATTTGGAAAGTGTTGATCAACTGCAGGCAAGCAACAGACACAACTGATCTTTGACTGAACACTACAAAGTTAACTGATGCAACCTGTAAAGTCCCGTGTAATGCTCACTGGTTTACGATTGCCGTTGGTGTACTTGGGGCAGCCTAGTGAGGACTCAACGTGATGACGAGTGCACAAACCGAGCTCCTAGATTTGGGATGTCGACTGCGACTCACAAGGTTCACCAAAAGTTAAC
>NW_008774994.1:0-322 GCF_000715545.1 Opisthorchis viverrini
GGACCTTCCGGTCAGTAAATTAGCGCTCTCATCTCAACATAACATCACATCTTCGGTTGTGGCAACATTTCAGCGCATAGCTACCAGCCCAACCATGGGTTTAGTATGATCAACTTGTTCGTACGCGAACGGGGACTTCACCTTCATACGGAAGCAATATCGAACTCATTCTGTCAGTTTGTAGACTCTGTTGCTGCTTTCTCAATTTGACACCACACGGTTGCTTCATGGATGTGATCTTTCGGTGTGGTCAGTTATGACAATGGACCGACAACCGAATGTAGATATCCCCTCACCCTAACAGTAGTTCAAAGAGTTCATC
>NW_008774995.1:0-322 GCF_000715545.1 Opisthorchis viverrini
GTGGAGGAGTCTTGAATGTGTGAATACTCGCTACGTGGTTCGATAATCACGTAGCCAAGGCACGTGAGGCAGACGGAACAGAATGGGAGTCGATGGCTACATTATCGAAGAAACCAAGTAGACAACCGTAAAATGCATGCACAAGCAGTTTGTGGGGGAAATTTCGGAAGTTTAAAGATTATTTACCAAAACGGCCCCGTTACAGAGCGACAGTTCTTGGCACCCCCGGAAAGGTAACTACCTAGATCTGCCATTTGTGACGTGTTTCTATGCTAACATCGATTATCAATACTGGGATATACTGACTGGACACAGTGATTGA
>NW_008774996.1:0-322 GCF_000715545.1 Opisthorchis viverrini
AATTTTTGGCAATTTGTCTTCCAGCGGTGACCTCACCGTAGAGATAAACTGAAGCTCGATCAAAGCTGAGAGGCCATACATGTGTATCCAGTTCCCTAAAAATCGATTCAGACATCACGTTGACGCATTCAGCTTTCTCGTGCATCAGGCAAACTATCTTCTTTGCTTTCACGCACTCCCTTATTCCATGTATAAACCACATCGGATAACAGTAACCATGACACTTGGTTTTGAAGAGCTTGTGCTGTTGGGACCAGTTACGTGACCCACTCACTTGGGACTGATGGGATTTTTTCCCTCTCTAAATGTGTATACCGACCGG
>NW_008774997.1:0-322 GCF_000715545.1 Opisthorchis viverrini
TGGCGTATGAACTCATCTGTTTACCAGTTTAGTCTTGACAGAAGATTCACCTGGAATCCAGCTGAATTCCTCGTTCACGAAGTTCTTACTTGGTTCATCCTAATCAGGGGAGACGTCGCGGTAGACCATATGCTCGATCAAGATAAAAATTGTCTGCAATTACTGCAAAACGATCAGTTTTCTAACTGGGTGAACCAAACCATGCATAATGCTATAAAATTGAGATAGCCAGTTTGTTTGTTTCAGGTTGTTGAACCACTGAAAGTGACGCGGATCCAATTTCAGCTACCAATTTTAGCTGCTAATCGCAACTAAATGGATT
>NW_008774998.1:0-322 GCF_000715545.1 Opisthorchis viverrini
AGAGAAAACAAGGGTCACCGTGGCACAAACGCGCACCGCACTGCTCACTTGGTTCACTCTCAGTTGTCCAGAATTCTAATTCTATGAGTATGGAAATGCGTTTGTACTTTCGTACCAGTTTCATGTGGAACCACTGAGAAGAACACCATTAATACCAAGTCGTGTACAGTTTCCTGAAGTGTAATAATCAAGGAAGTTATTTCATGTCTCGACGGTTAGTAGCCAGCTTTACGTGGAATCACTGAGAAGAGCACCAGCCAGATCAAACTCTGTCCAGTCTATCGAAATGTAATAATCAAAGACTCTACGACTCACGACTCTA
>NW_008774999.1:0-322 GCF_000715545.1 Opisthorchis viverrini
ACGACAACGAGCGGAAAAACGGAGACTGAGGTTCCAGGGATTTGTCCAAGCCAGGACAGCGGTGGTCGAAATGTAGACTTGTCATTTGAAACCCAAATTCCAGGAAGGTGTTTGGCGTCATGAACTTTGCGCATTCTCGACGGGAACACAACATTGAATGTTACGTAAACTCCCAGAAGGGCGTAGGATCACGAAAACTTCCACCAGTTTACAAAAGCGCTGAGTATTTCCGTCTTAATTTTGAAGTTTTCGGATTGAGCAATTTGATTATTGGCAAACATGCCCAAAGGGGTCTTTCAGCCAATGACGATCAAGCATCCAG
>NW_008775000.1:0-322 GCF_000715545.1 Opisthorchis viverrini
CAGCTATTCGTTTGAGCAGAGTATGAACCATAATATTTCCCACTGTATTTATAGCAGCCGATTACTTGTCATCTGTCTTCTCTGGGCCTTCGTTTTCCTTGTATAGGGAAGTAATTACGGCATCTTTGTTTGTTTGCTAAATTGAGCATAGCAGATGGAGAAGCCCATTCGCCGGCGCCGGTCATTCCAAAGTGTACAGCCTTCATTCCTGTTACTTTACTATTTCGCCAAAGTTCTGCAACTGTCTCAAATTTTGCGGCTTTAGGTTGGTCTACATTACGTGTTGAGGCCGGCGAGCTACGTAGCTTTCAGCAGCATCTTC
>NW_008775001.1:0-322 GCF_000715545.1 Opisthorchis viverrini
GCGAAAACTGTTTCAGTGAAAAACACGCTTCTACATAGTGAACCCAACTGCAGCCTCGGGAAACCAGAAATGACAAAAGAAATACGACGGGCACGTATGAAACATTGGCTGGGATCAAGCCATTTCGAGGAAGAGCGCTTCCAAGTATGACCGCTGGTTTCCGGTCGAAGACATTAGGTGAGGACCGCAATCGTCCTCCTGTCTAAGGGTGGGCAACCTGGCAGCATATCGGCCAACGTACAACTTTGAATCGTACCGCACCAAATCACCAGTGTTGAACATTGATGTAGTGCTGTTCATGATTATGGTCGTTCCGATGACC
>NW_008775002.1:0-321 GCF_000715545.1 Opisthorchis viverrini
TGAGTAGTACATTACAAATATGATTTCCTTTTAGTTTTATCCCCCTTATTATCGGGAAGCTGGGCGTTTTGCCTGTCCTCACCTGGGTCTGGGAGAGGGAGTTTTGTTGTGCTGTAATATGCCCTATGTCTGGTATGTTAATGCGTACTAAAATTTTAGGCAAACAATTGCCAATGCGCCCAAAGTTCGTTGGTCTTGCGCGTAGAGTCTCTACGAGAAAAACAGTATTGGAGAAGTAAGTCGGTCGCTGAATCAACCGGCAGTTTTCGTTGCCAGACAGATGAATGCGTCCACAGTGCCTTAGGTTGAACTTCTGAGGGT
>NW_008775003.1:0-321 GCF_000715545.1 Opisthorchis viverrini
AACGTCGGAGAAAGTCCATGAGGATGTTTGGCAATGTTTACTTCTCAAAACTTGTGTGAAGATGAGATATTTGCTTTTGTAGCTCATGGTTTGTAACCACTTGATTCGCGTTTGCTAATGAATAACTTCGCAGCGCCGAGCTCTCTTCTCTTTTTATTAATAATTTTTTCATAATAGAAATGTACTCACTAGCGTTATGAATAAAAACCCGCTTTCCAGTTAATACCGGAATACGTGTCCAAAGTAAGTGATGAAAAATTTGGGAAGCACAACATTTAATTGATTATTCACCTTTTCAGCTCACACACGGAGGTTGTATTT
>NW_008775004.1:0-321 GCF_000715545.1 Opisthorchis viverrini
ATTGTGCCACCGGAGATAATAAACAGTGGTGGAAATCAGGGAGAAACCCCGTAAGTTTAAGCACAACAGGCCGAAAAATACTTGCAAAGCAGTCAAAATGGCACGCGCTCTGTGCTTAGCATTGCCGTTAAGTAGGAGTCAACAGAAGTTAACTTTACCAAAACTGTGGGGATTTTACGCAGTCCGTCTAGTCAGCTTGTACGTTTAAGGGTGATGTTGCTCGTAGGTTTGTTTTCGTTTGGGTGAGTGAACTTTCAAGGTTGCTAACCGTCAGCAATGTGATTGCCGGTTGACGAGATGAAATCCAAAAGGAGATCAGTA
>NW_008775005.1:0-321 GCF_000715545.1 Opisthorchis viverrini
AATGGCCTGATATCGAAGTACAGTACGGGTAGACTAAGAGCCCAGTGACATTACTCCGCCGATAAAACAAATGATCATTAGCATTCATAGAGAAAAGAAAACCCTTCTGATGACCTAGTAGTGCCCACAATATCAACGAATTCCCAAAGCGTTCGTGCAGCTTAATCTGATCTTACGAACGCGCTGTTTATAAGTTAGACATCAGAATAAATAACAACCGACAAAGCCTACAAATTCCAAAGTGGGCAATCAAAATGACTGGTTGTGGATAAGATGATTCTTGGCCTTTTTGCTGAGCTTCATGATTTTCTTGCAAGGGTT
>NW_008775006.1:0-321 GCF_000715545.1 Opisthorchis viverrini
GGAGTTCGACACGCTGGCCGACCGCCATGGGGCTATGAGATGGTTCAAGACGGCCACAATGGCACCTGAATCTGACCCGAGCGTGTTCTTCGCCGGCTTGCAGCAGTCGTTGGATCGGGCTTCGCCGGGACTGGAGGAAGTATCGCGCCACCAGTTGCTGTCAGACCAGTTCGTCGAAGGTATGCAGCCGGCGCTTGGTGCCCAGTTGGGATTGGCGTTAGCAACTGTCCAGTTGAATGTGGAGGAGCTGGGGTGTCTGGCCCGGGAACCGTCCGAGGAACCGCTGGCTACCTTGCAGTCGCAGGAGAAGAGGGATGGATC
>NW_008775007.1:0-321 GCF_000715545.1 Opisthorchis viverrini
TGTGCTTCCAACGCGCGGCCATATTTGCTAGCAGTTTCGACAACGGCACAACGTCAGTATTGGCGAGATCCGCTGGTCTACGGCCCGCGTCTTTAGGGTACAGAGGATAACCAACATGGGAAATTTCACAGATTATTTACTGATTCATAGACCGTTGGGTAGCTGGCGTTTGGACGGGTCCTGATTAGTCGGTAACGTAGATGAAGAATCCGGGTGTTTTGGGGGTCCAGGCGGGTGATGATCACCAGTACCTTGCTCAAGAGGAGTCCGAATCTACTCGTTGGCACATGCAATTTAAGTACGGTGTCATGAAAACGTTCC
>NW_008775008.1:0-321 GCF_000715545.1 Opisthorchis viverrini
CTTGAACGCCAGTTTGATGGGAAAATGCAGCCCCTGCCTTGCAACGGTAGCAATACATGATACGGAACAGTTGCAATTCATTTTAACTTGGCAGAATCACTCAACATATTGCGTGTTCGTTAGGAGTAGACGCATTGGACAGTCTCGAGGAGGGTTTCGGCCTTGTATCCGGGTTTGCACATCTCCATTAGCTGAGTTGTATGCTCAGCTCCCTCTGGGACCTGTGAACAGAGAGATAACCTAATCTCAGCTACGAAATCAGTCCAGGCTTGCAATCGAAATATTCACCACACATACGACGGACCCAGGATCATACATGTC
>NW_008775009.1:0-321 GCF_000715545.1 Opisthorchis viverrini
ACCGTTTGTATTGCAGTCTGGTGGAACAATCTAAGTGGAAAGCAAAAATTCTATCGTTCACATCCACTTTCTCCTCCATAACCACCAAATGGTGGTCCACGTTTGATACTAACGGGACAGCTGGTTAATCTGATCACATGAATCAGAATGGATGATGAAATCGATAATTATTTGACCGAATACAGTCATGTTCATGTGGGAGTCAACAGAATTACAGCTGATCGGCTTTAGCAAAGATCACCTGTCATGCTGATTACCGGTTGTCGGCTGTTGGGAGTTGTTTTTCAGCCCAGCTTGAAAACTTTGATCTTCCAAGATCCG
>NW_008775010.1:0-321 GCF_000715545.1 Opisthorchis viverrini
AAATCATGAGTCATCATCCCACTGGTGGAAGCTTTAAATTTTACGAAAGCATGATGAGCGAGTAAATTAGCACGGTAAGTTGGAGGTATCACTTGAATTGACACATGGTTTAAGGTTTACTGGACATGTGGATCATTGCTAAATATCCTACCTGAATATTCTATTTGTTTACTTGAAATTTTAGTTGATTCCGTCCAGACGCGCTCGCCTTACAACGTTTCACCCGCGAACACAAAGAACCCCGAGACAAGAATCGGAGTAGGGCGCCCATGTCTAGCCGGCACACAAACGGCACACCACCAAGCAAACCAACATACAACT
>NW_008775011.1:0-321 GCF_000715545.1 Opisthorchis viverrini
GAAAGTTAACACCTGAGCCCGGAAGTTGGTTGCTAAATTTAACCTGATGTCTTACAAAGTATGCAGAAGCGACTTTCACCAGGCGGATTTTGAAACAAAGAATACTTTGTCATTCTCGTTGGCCGGGAACAATACAAGGGGGGATAAGTGGGGATGTCAGGACACGGGCAGTTTTGCGGTTGCTATGTCAACAACTGTCGGAAGTTTAGCATTGGGTGGAACGGAAATTGATCTGTTTATGGAATGGAAGTTGGGTAATCGGTCAATTACAGTTGACAGACGTAACAGCCCGGTGCACTCTATCCACCCTGGCCTTATGCA
>NW_008775012.1:0-321 GCF_000715545.1 Opisthorchis viverrini
ATTGCACATGACGGCATTCTGAATTGAGCGAAGATGTAGTGGACACTGGACGAGACGATTCGACAACACCAGGCAGACATTCAAAGAGTCCTGCACTCTCTGCAATCCCACTGCTTTCGCCACTTCTTGTCGGACTGACAGGAATCACTTCCATCGCTTCGTCGAGCCGGTAAAGAGTTGAAGTATGGGAGGGCGCAGGAAAATCCATGGGACAGCACTGGTTATTACCGGTGGCAGTGTATCGCGCAGTCCCTGCATTTACCTTACGGGGAATCACCGGACTGAGGGGAAAATATACGGGATTTGGAGTCGTATTGATTA
>NW_008775013.1:0-321 GCF_000715545.1 Opisthorchis viverrini
GAGATACTACTATGAACCTCGAGAAATATTCACTCCTCTGTTTATTGTTCTGGCGCACAGTTGAGTTCATATATGTATACTGCCAACTATTGTGTTCACAGAAATTTGGTCAGATATTATCTTTACGTTGAAAGTGTAGAAGTGGCAGTCATTTTTGCATGAAGATAAGTGTTCAACTAGTTTACGTGTACTGCGTATAAAACGGGGTTGGTGGTTCACACTAGTTGCTAAGCGTATCGCAGTGGTCAGTTGGAAGAATTTTTGATAACACTAGACATTCATTTATGGTTCATCTATTTAATTCCGCTAATATTTGACACC
>NW_008775014.1:0-321 GCF_000715545.1 Opisthorchis viverrini
ACATCTCGTGGTCATGTTTAGACCAGCTTCTCGAGTGGTATATGTGAGTATAACTTCATGTGAATATACTTCCATATCAATATGGGTCTACATTTGCGCACAATTTTGGCAAACGCTCGTTGTTTGACGAACTAAGCTTAAAGCGTCGTTGGTGGAGTGATACGTTGTTTTGTCAACTGCGACCATGCCGCGAATACACAACATTGAACCAGGTAGTATCCCAGACGATATATTTCGGGTTTGAACGTGGTCGTCAACATCAAAGACGATTTCGCAGTTCACAAACTCTAACTCAAACAAGCAAATGACGAATATACCCGA
>NW_008775015.1:0-321 GCF_000715545.1 Opisthorchis viverrini
AACCCGGATTTACTCTCTGCATTAGCATTAATAGTATCATTGCTACACCATTAGCGAAGGCGCGTGCATTTCAGTTTTCTTTACAGCGGAATGAAATGTCCATACATGAATACCTACGCAAGTTTACGAATGAGTCTGTTTGTAATGGACGTTTATAAAGACGGGAACAAGCGCAAGAGGTCGAAAAGTACGCCATATTAGAAGACTAAACGTGTTATCCGCTGTCCAATGGAACTGCTGCTGGAGAGGGGAACAAAGTTTGAAAAATCCTCGTATTGAGAAACCGCGACGATAATTGTTTAAATTTACTATCCAGACAAT
>NW_008775016.1:0-321 GCF_000715545.1 Opisthorchis viverrini
TGAGACACCTATGGCATCAGAGAGGTATACTAGTATATCCAGCAGCTAATAGATCTCAAGAGAAGTGTGTATCAGGCTATAGTTTGAGTTGCTGATTATGGCTGTCAGACTAGGCTTATTTCAGCGGCTGAACCGATAAATTTTCAGGTGTTCGACTACCGTCGTCGCAGGACTATAGCTAGTGTGGGTTGGCGTCAGCGAATCAGTAGGCGTAATTAGGAAGCTCGTTTCCGGTTCTGGAATAGCAACCTCCATTAAAGGTGTCCAGCATCAGAAGCTACGTTGACCAGGCCATGACGAACCATCGTTTACCGAAGAGTG
>NW_008775017.1:0-321 GCF_000715545.1 Opisthorchis viverrini
GTTTCATTGTTTGATCAAGTCGCTTTAAACTGCACTGCATCATGTGTGCGTCATACAAGTTCACAAATTTTGTGACGGAAGAGAGCGACAGGGTATATTCATACCGTATCTCTGGTTGGGATGAACAGTTTCGCGCTAACTGGGACCGTATTATGCGCAAATTGGCTATCCGTTCGAAGAACCACTGGCCAAATGGTTAACAGGCACTTCGAAGCATCCCGTCCAATTGTTTGACACAGACCCAGTGAGGTGAAATGTAAACTCGGACATTGTGTATCAAATTGTACAAAATACTTAGTCTCTCTGTTGAGCATACAAAGC
>NW_008775018.1:0-321 GCF_000715545.1 Opisthorchis viverrini
GCCATTGGATATGAACTGCTGATGAGCTTTATTAAGAGCGAAGACTCAAGTCCAGGGTTTTCACCTTGAAAGTAAACTCAACAGAATGACCCCTCCGGGATAGGAGAAGGGTGTTCAAACAAAATGCTGTGAAAATGAGGGTGTGGTATCCCCATTGGTAATGACACCTGTTGCGTTGCGCGCAACTCACTACTCATTGGGTTTATCAAAACTAGTTGACAACCTGCACAGATCGGAGAAGGGGAAGTATAGCCTAAATTTAAATGAATATTCGTCCTGTAAGCCAAGCTAATCAGTGCTTAAAAGCCGAAAAGCACTGTA
>NW_008775019.1:0-321 GCF_000715545.1 Opisthorchis viverrini
TGCCTTCGTTCAGTAATCATGGACCCTTGGATAACCTCGTATCAGACTGACACCCACAAGAAACAAGGACAGCTAAATAAGCATTATGGGCCAGCACAACCTGCTCAATTCGCAAGCACAGGGACACTTGTTCCTTAGGGGGTTTTGGAGATTTTCACCAATATTTCACCTCAATCATTATACTGTTTGTGGACAAGATATCCCTTGAAATTCCACTGTATATCTGTATTGGTGAAACGCGGAAAGCACAATATAATGCTACCAGGTCTGCATCACAGTTGCTAGTGTATTTGTTAGTGAAAATGGAGGATACTTAGCAAA
>NW_008775020.1:0-321 GCF_000715545.1 Opisthorchis viverrini
TTTTTTAAGAAGGTGACTCTCACATCCTGAGCATTCCAGCGGGCATTGCAGTTATTCACTGAGCTATGTGTGATAATCAATATGTATACCGGAATTGGAGCCAGATTGAGAAGTGATCAGTTTGAATATGGATTGTCGTTTGTCAAGATCGGTTAATACACCTGTCATATTACACGATATGTCTGTACGCGAATGCTGGGGGTATGGAGAAAACACGTCCATTGTATCTTGTACACTGTATGTGAAAGGTATCGCACTTGGTGATACAGAGTGAACAAAGGTACACGGTGAGCCTTAGTTGGCGGGTACACTGAAATGAGG
>NW_008775021.1:0-321 GCF_000715545.1 Opisthorchis viverrini
AACTCCTCAATACTTCGCTCTCGAAGCAAGGCCTCTTGTCCGTCAGGATCGTTTATGGCCCCGCGTGGTTATACAGAATGTGTCGCATCACCAACCCACCGGTCGGTTAGAAGAAGCTTCGACCTACCTGAACAGGTGCTCACTGGTTTCCACCGGCCCATCAAACTAATCGAGAATAACTCGCTTATCCTGGACACAGGGATGAGTTTCATGGGGTGAGCGGTCTACTTCATATCCCCTGTCATCAATTAGCACCGCCTAGAGGCCACCACATAATACATTTGCTGACCTCTAATCCCAGGCCATTAGGACCTCTGCCAA
>NW_008775022.1:0-321 GCF_000715545.1 Opisthorchis viverrini
GCTCGCTCGAGTAATGTTTGTCATTACTTTGGCAGGCAACAGAACGACTTGAAAGTTTCATCTGTACCTCAAAGGGATATTGAACGGTTAAGAGAAAAACCGGGAAAAAGATCGCATTAATAAGCTCTTCACTGCCATTATATCACACAAGATACACTGTCCCGACAAACACGAATAAATTTTCCACCCTAACAGCTGCATATTACGATTGTGCCCGGAGTTTTGTGAGATGGACGCTGCCGATGTTTCCAAACATGGATAGAATGACTGTATAGTGCTTCTCGGCTTTTCAGAGTATGTTCGCTTCATTCTCAGGAGCAT
>NW_008775023.1:0-321 GCF_000715545.1 Opisthorchis viverrini
ACGTCTTGTTTAAATAAACACGTGCGGTTCGCCATCTTGTGGCCACTTTGTCTTGAGGAGACGAGAACTTTGAGATCTCTTCTGGAACTAGCCGATGTACAGAAGCCAGCTTAATTCCACGATTTAGGGGTTCGTACAATTTTACTCTTCTATTGTGGTATTCATCGCATTAGTTACAAAAACGTTCATTCGAACGATCTGACTTTTAGACTTTTGTGCGTAAATCAACGCGACCCGAATGACTGCTTGAAACAGGCAATGACCTCAACGACAACTCACGGGATAAACTTCATCAAAGATCTACTCACAAGCTTGCTGAAA
>NW_008775024.1:0-321 GCF_000715545.1 Opisthorchis viverrini
TTTTTTTTCAAAAAACAGCACTGCGATTTGTAGCCTTGCGTCACTGGACGAAAACCACTTCTTTTTGACAATGACGTGGGCCAGGCGTTAGTCCCAACCATTATGCACAGGGATTCACCTCTGAGAAATGCCTTTGGAGACCCCTGGTGTGTCTCTAAGAGGGGGGTTCTTCTCCATTAAAGTGACAAGCTAGTTCCATCAAGTGATGTAACAAGAGTCTAGTTGACTGTGGATGTTTTTGCGAATTTTTTCATGATTCTGTCAAAATATAGTGAAAATCTGTTATATCTGACTGCTGTTCCAGCTCCAGTGCCTGGTACC
>NW_008775025.1:0-321 GCF_000715545.1 Opisthorchis viverrini
TCCCGCTTATGTCCTACTTGAACCTAAGATATACGAAATTTGCGGACTTCATCCATCATAACCTAGGTTTTACTAAAGAAAATTTGACTAAATTTTCAGCTGAATTTCTTGTTCATTGTGTTACACAAAGTCTACTTCGTGTTTCATGTGGTTCCACATTGCAGTACATTTACTTGAGGGTGACCGCTCTTTCTTGATGAGCTCCAGGAGGGACCTATCGGTCATGGGCTGTCGAAAAATATTTAGCAGTCTAATGAGTAATTTCCTTCAGGTAAATTCGCTGCACTATCTCGAACGTCATACAAACTGAAACAAGGTGAG
>NW_008775026.1:0-321 GCF_000715545.1 Opisthorchis viverrini
GCGTGCGTGTGCTGAACGGGTTGCGAGGCGTATAATCCGTTATCAGGTATGTGAAACTCTGACTTTTGCCTGTTTAATGCCGGCTAGCGTAAGGCGGGATGAGGCATCACTCACTAAACGGAGCGGATAGAGTCACCCAGGGCAGAGACCTGGGTAACACTGAGGTAACCTAGGAGGAACACGGTATAAGCTACTATAAGCAAGTTAAAAAGATAGCAAGGTGTAGTATGAGGGTGGATTTTTTACCTATTGTTTTCACTATTTTTTCGTCCACTACCTATACCTTCACCAAACCCAGAGGTGGTCTGGACCCCGTTCATA
>NW_008775027.1:0-321 GCF_000715545.1 Opisthorchis viverrini
ACCGGATTCAAAGCTTCTTGAAGTCTTTCGAATTCCTACCTGAAAAACAGTGATACAATTTGATCAGTGGCACAACGACAAAACATTAGAATATGATCCTATTTCCACTTTGCACAACAACACTACTTTCCATCGCTATTTCAGCCGCAAACAGCACCTACGCTCCATCAAGACTAAATAGATCGCTTACATCCTAACTTTAGTATCTTCAGCTGTCTGAGCTGGAGCAGTAGCTATTGTCACTTATGAAGCACTTGCATGAAACGTGCAACACGATATGTCGTGTCAATTTTTGGGGCCTGTGACAGGAATGCATGTCCA
>NW_008775028.1:0-321 GCF_000715545.1 Opisthorchis viverrini
TAGGAACTTACGTTGCCTCAAAGCTGAATTCCAGAATAACAGTTGAATGATAAGAAATTGCGCAGGTCATTGAAATTTCGCTCATAGCTGAGAGTTGGTGAATACGGTCGGTATAGTCGGTTTATGTTTACAGTTAATGTTTGTCCCCGCTTGATTGTCAAGGCACATTTTTCTGGGTTCAATACCAAATGACTCCTTGGTGTTCAAATAACCATTACGGTTTAAGGTGTCTGATAGTGTATGGTTGTTCAACGGCTGTAACACAAATACAAACAATTTCCGCGCAATACAATCATTTGTAAACTAATTCGGTTTTTCGAG
>NW_008775029.1:0-321 GCF_000715545.1 Opisthorchis viverrini
GCAGCCTTCCAAATCATTGATTACCGATGAGTAAAATATTTTAGGTGACTTACCTGGTGTAGATTAGAGGTTCATTCGTGATTTTATCCCCAAAGCAGAGCACGTGTTATTTGCATTTCATTCCTATTTCTACGCAGATACCGAATTCTACAAGTGAAATTTTGTCGTTATTTCTCGGGCATATTTCGCTTGATCAAATGTGCCCAAACTAGTTTATTTCTTTCATACATACCAATGTATAAACCATATCGTCTAAGCTGAGGTCATACAAAAACTACTCAAAGTAAATATGCTTTTGAATTAGGAACACGTAGAGTTTAC
>NW_008775030.1:0-321 GCF_000715545.1 Opisthorchis viverrini
AAATACATGGGATCGTTGATAGACAATAATCAAAAGATTATTATCGTTATTGGAGTGACAGCAAGTTTATAAGCGAGGCCGGACAATAATACATTTGCACTGGGTAATCTAAGAAACGACTGGCTGCACCTGCTAATGTTGAGCGGACATTGTACGAGAGGAATAGAACAAACAATTTATACAAACACTTGATTTCCAACTCTGGAGTTTACCAAAATAAAGACTAAAGGAAACAGCCCTGGTTCATGGTTGTTTGCTGTGTGTCAGTCAACCATCAGCCGTAATGCAAGGGCGATGAAGTTGAAATACTCCAGTAGATTG
>NW_008775031.1:0-321 GCF_000715545.1 Opisthorchis viverrini
TCACTGATTCCGTTGGTTGAGTCTAGTGGCTGTTGCCACTGAACGATATCCAATCATCGGCTACTGTTGCTGAGAGTAGTGTATTAGTACAGGCTGCCTCCAAAAGCAAGTCACCTAAGCTAAGCGTTGCTCGAAATATCTCATCGGATGTTTGCGAGACAATTGTCGGCCTGGGTTAGTCTGATTTCCATGCTTGCTGTCGCTTTCCGTGCAGGTCGTGTGCCAAGCTGCGTGTTATCCACAGGTGTCACAGGCGCATCAAGGGTACAAATGCGGAACACGTTTTCGATGATTCTGTAATTTGTTTGCAATCAGTCATAA
>NW_008775032.1:0-321 GCF_000715545.1 Opisthorchis viverrini
CAACGATTGTCGAACAGCTGAAAACGTCTAATTTCTGCTGCTCGAACAAACCAAGTCTGACAGATATACAACAAAACATCCGGCGCTGTAGCCTGATACACACGTCCCTTGAGATTCAGGGATACATCACCTTGACGCCATAGATTTCTCGAATTGGCAAACGCGCCCCGGGCCTTGCTAATTCGTGCATTGACCTCATCTGTCACACTATACTCAGAACTTCCAAAATACCCAAAACGTGCCACAAATTCCAGTAAAGTCGATTGTTCAGCTGTGGAACCCTTTCGGTGGTTAGCTGCCATGCTACCAAAAGGAAGCACG
>NW_008775033.1:0-321 GCF_000715545.1 Opisthorchis viverrini
GGAAGAGTTCTCACAAATTCCTCATTCCAAAGTGTGCTTCTTCACTGATTCGAACAACTACCGTCCCGCTCTTGCCACCCCTATTTCGTCTAAATTTTCGAAGTTTGCATTGACCATACTGCTCTTACATAACCTGACCAACAACAGCCACCAACATGCAAGGGGAGGTCATTTCTGTATGCCGCTTACTGTCATCTACTCACGTAGCGTTTGACGAAACCACATCAGTACACGCTGACTTCTCAAAGGCTTCCAATCGGGTGTGGCACAATATCTTGGATACAGAGGTGGCGAACTGGATTGGAAAGGTATTGACGAACC
>NW_008775034.1:0-321 GCF_000715545.1 Opisthorchis viverrini
GGATGGGAGATATTGCCCGATACTGGACAAAGCCAGCTAGTGGCAGGCCACAATGTCCTGAGGGTGCACTCTGGTCTGCAGAATTCGAGGCGAGTTAAATTCGTCCTGGACATAGACAGAGGCGTGCCGAATCCTACGGTTCAAACCAAATGAAACAGTGATCTTATCACTAGTTCACATGGTGAAAAAGGCTTCGAAAGAGGCCGCTCATTGGATCTTGAGTGGCGTGGCTGCTTTAAGGCTGAATATGAAGAACAGGCAATGGAGTCGAAGCCCCCGTGCTCCCATGATAAACTGAGCAGATATACGAAGGGATGAACT
>NW_008775035.1:0-321 GCF_000715545.1 Opisthorchis viverrini
TTGGAGGAAATTGGTTTGCCAAACTCGCAGCTCAGATCCAGAGCTGCAGTAATTGAAAAAGGTATTTTGTAGATGTCAAATAAGCATATTGGTGTCCCTGCTTGCTTGCCTGACGGACAATGTGCTCTCAGCAATTTGCGTGGATATCCGCGAGCTTTCGCAAATATTGGATACCCAAATTCACTGGGTGGATGGTCCTGGAAAATGCAAGTACAAACGTTCGGCAAACCGTAGTTTGACAACGTCGTGCGTTTCAAAGCGTGTGTTAACTAACACGGGCAATAGGCTTGTTGTTTTCATTTCATGACTCCTTCAAATTCT
>NW_008775036.1:0-321 GCF_000715545.1 Opisthorchis viverrini
CAGAACAATGGTTCATCAAACTTAGTCATCAAACTAAGTGTGAGAGGCTCAATAAATGTTCGTGCGCCACACTGTTTGAGAGGGCGCTGTGTAGAGAATGGCTGAGGTGCGATGTATTTCCTTGGATAGGGCGCTGCACCTGACAAGCATGAGTGGATTTCACTCACCATTTAGGACATTCTATACGTTTGGAAATGCGTCCTACCTGGCCCCACCGGACTGTTGATTGTAGTGTTCAGCACCACGAATACGTGTGCCTTAGTGAGGGCATTAATCTGTTGCCTAAACCCAAATCAGTTATCAGAGTCGGCTAACGCATTC
>NW_008775037.1:0-321 GCF_000715545.1 Opisthorchis viverrini
GACCGCCTCAGGTTCGAATTGGTATGATATTCAACATACCGTTCTATGCTTCCCTGACAGAACCCAATAGCCTACCTTGCGAATGAGTGTATTCCACCAGTTCCGTAAAATTACGTGTTCAGACAGAACAAAAGTGTGAGGGAAAGCCAGGGGATGATGATGAATCGCCCAGAAGGACGAAATCGGTCGCTGGCTGTCGCAGAATTTTCAGTAGACTTCTATTTAGTGTCCTCTGAAGAACGTACGGAACGAAATGAAATTGGGCGTCAGTGACAAAGGTCTGGACAAGCCATCGTTACACCGGAACACTGACTCATTTAT
>NW_008775038.1:0-321 GCF_000715545.1 Opisthorchis viverrini
GTTCCTAGTCCTATCAACCGGAAGGGAATATCACCGTTTTCATGAATACACCAGCTTCTATAAATACATGTAGGCAATCGACGCTCCTTCCATAAATATATCGAGGATTCCATAAGTACTCTTCTGTGGGAAGTAACATTTGTTAATCTGCCCCACCTTGCGGATGATGATTTCATACGTATTTTCTAGCCAAAAGGACGGATATGCTGACATACCACCTCGTGGCCATGTCTGAGAACGGTAGGTTGGCTTTTTATCAACGTAGTTCAGGCCACTGTAACCCGCGGGATTGGTTCAGAATTAAGTACAAACCAGCACGAG
>NW_008775039.1:0-321 GCF_000715545.1 Opisthorchis viverrini
ACATATAATATAAGTAGAATCGTTGAACCGACCTGAGTACTGGTTCTCGATAGGTTGTGCATAATGCTTTCGATAAACGCTGGTAGTGGAGGAGGCTTATGCTTGTGTTTTACATTTTCTATATTTTATGGTATCAGAAACCGAGCTCGAGACAGTTCTGCGTAACTACTGACCGAATGTCCGCGGTTTGAACCCAACCATGGCTCTTCCATTGTCGTTATCATGGGCTTTGGCTGCCTGGCAGTTTCTCAGCCCTCTGAGATGCATGGTGGTTCAGTACCGAAACAACGTCACAGCTAAGCGACTTACGAAATACCCCAC
>NW_008775040.1:0-321 GCF_000715545.1 Opisthorchis viverrini
CAAAGAGATCCTGCAAACTAGCGTGCCTAAAGTAACCATAATCAGCTGCAGATGGCAGTACAATATGAAGCGCAGCCGCTAATTTTGGGACAGCCGCATGACCAATGAATCCACCGTTTTTTATTTCCATCTCTTGTTGTGCTCTGCGCAGGCAGCATCCACCAGTAATTACCGCAAACTGGTCATGCAGTGGCCAGAATCCATCCTGTTACAGGTCATATCATGGAAGAAACAGTCGGATGTTGGCTACATGCAAAAGGATCGCGAATCTCACGTCCGGTCGCTACTCGGATGGATCGATCATAGCAGGCTCAGAGAGTC
>NW_008775041.1:0-321 GCF_000715545.1 Opisthorchis viverrini
ACGGTTAGTAGTCCTGCAGCAACAACAGGAGCACACAAAATCCGCTCACCGGTCATCTAGACTTTCCATTGTGTTCACTCACTTTTTGGAGAACGATCATCTAAAACCGGAAACCTATCCGCACAAAGCAATGAACCAAGACTCTGCGTTTTCAAAATCAAGTTGACGCTTACAACTCCCACATAGTGTGGACGTACCGTGACTAATCTGTCAAGCCAAATGTGCGGTAAAGGTTACGGCGTTCCGTACGGGTCAAACCATATTTCCGAGAGGCCTACCTGAGGCGTTGTTGTTTACCATGGTGAGTCATCTGACAACTCT
>NW_008775042.1:0-321 GCF_000715545.1 Opisthorchis viverrini
TGGGTTCGAACCACGGACCTTCCAGGCAGCCAGTTCGTGCTCTACCCACGTCAAATTCATCTTCTGGAGGTGGGTTATTCACATCCTCGTCTGAAAATAAACTACTAATCAATTACCGAGAATTCCTTTGTTCGTAACTTCAACCCCCAGAACTGGGTTGGCACAGACAATTCAGACTGCAAGGTAGATTCAAGAGCTCATCAATGAAGAGTGATGTTGTTGTACACCCGATCAAACCTGTGACAGCATTCGGGGGCTGATTAGTCCAGTACCAGACTAAAAACGCAAAATCCCTCAAAAGGGGACACTCAGCGAGAGAAT
>NW_008775043.1:0-321 GCF_000715545.1 Opisthorchis viverrini
GAGTCTCCCCGTAATTTTTAGATGAGTTTATTTTCTCTCTTCCCTCCTCGTTCTTCGCATCAGAATGGGGCAAGATGGACAAGTAACTTACAAGATCTTACGTATCCTCGATTTACTAATCCAGTCTTTCACTGAAGCTTCGGAGACTGGGGTAGGTCTCACTCCTACTTGTTCGGACAAGTACATCAAACCACTGAATACGCTACACGTATCTAGCATAAGTTCGCTTATAATAAGCGAGCGTAAAACGTTTTTGTCCGTAAACACCCGGTGGATTAATTACCTTGAACCTCGTTACGTCTTAACCCTCTGTTGAAGAAT
>NW_008775044.1:0-321 GCF_000715545.1 Opisthorchis viverrini
GTACTTTGACACTAGAAGGCCATTCATTATTGCGATCTTTGGATGACCGTTCGGTTACTACAGGCAACTTAGCTTTTTGTCGCAGGCAGGCCCAGTGCGAGTCGTCGAAGGGGTCAGTCCATATGCTCCGCTCATACATTGAATTTTTAACAGTACCTTTTTAAACCATTCACAACCGCGCAGGAACATTTTACCGACTGTTCGCTGGATCACTCGAAGGCCGAACCTACCTTTATCCGGTTTAGTCATTGTGTTGAACGAACTCAGATGCTTTTTCCGCTTGTTCCCAGGAATCCACGGACCGTAATGAAAACTCCCCGT
>NW_008775045.1:0-321 GCF_000715545.1 Opisthorchis viverrini
ATGCTGTCAAATTTTACAGTGGCGTCATACGTATGTAATGGGTGATTCTTTTGGTTTGTTGCTACCCCTTGCCCACTTCACCCGTAAAATTTAGCAGGTAACTTGGGCTGTAATGACTACTGATTATTGCATGAATTCATGATGCATTTGATCTGTTGGAAACCATGGCAACCAAGTTGTGTTCGCTGCGCTCTTTGTCCTGGGGTGGTCGTATTAGGAGGGACAGTGCACTGTTTCTCTTGTGAACGGTGTGTGTACTCAATAGTGCTGACCACTAAACCGTCACCCACCAGCCTTTAGGAAATGACCTTTTCCAGTGCG
>NW_008775046.1:0-321 GCF_000715545.1 Opisthorchis viverrini
ATTACCTTGCCAGTAGACATAAGCTCTGTCTTCCCTCTTGACGATTTGCTCAAGAACTGTACCGTCAACGTTGGTATTTGACTCGTTTTTCCTCTCACAATAGCATATTGAAACCTGAAGCAGATTCAAACGGTTTTTACTGAACACAAACTAACGCAACCTGAAGACGCTGTCAATCGAGGCCTGTCATTATGGGGCACGAGAAGCCGGGCAAAATGTTATGCTCTCATTGGCCGAAACCCTGACTAAGCACAGTATTTTATCCATTTGCACGAAACCGCTTCGCGTCAGCTATTCGAGCGGCGTCCTAGACGCACATCC
>NW_008775047.1:0-321 GCF_000715545.1 Opisthorchis viverrini
TCATTTCTAGATAGGAGCTCTTAAAGTCCATGCTCTATGTCAAACTGATAAACAGGCAATGCTCGACGAGATCTTAGATCCCCTCAAAATCAGTGTGTGATGTATCTAGGAAACACACATACAAGACACAGATGTGGCCATGTTTCTCAAAACACCAAGGACGAACTCAGCTCTTAGATTTCAATCCCCGTATGTTCAGTGGTCCAGAAGCAACAAATCGTCGAATATATGGCGTGGGTGTTACACTCAACCCCAAAGCTGGATGTGCTCCGCTGGAGTCGAATCCGGGGAACAGTCGTCTATGCGCTGTTCGGTTAACCA
>NW_008775048.1:0-321 GCF_000715545.1 Opisthorchis viverrini
AGCCTTGCTCCTCTTGCCTGAATTTATAACATCGCTTCATGCAGGTTAACCAGGTGTTTGATCTGGTGAGCCATTTCACAGAAAACCATTTTGGGTCTGTCTATATGGACGTATCAGAATGCTGTCCTTACATAGTTACCGTTACAGGAGAACAGGCAACGTTGATAACCCTTTTGTGGGAAGTTAAGGGGATTGAGGTGTGTGAACAGACGCCACTGGCATCATCCAGTCTTCTCCCACTTAGACGTTGGCGTCTTCATCAGCGGCCGCCACAACGCCTTTTTCGACCACAGCTCGATCCCCGTTGTTTGGAAATGCTAC
>NW_008775049.1:0-321 GCF_000715545.1 Opisthorchis viverrini
GTCCACTGAAAAAAATGCTGATCAGTCTAAATCATTTTGCGTTTCAGCGTATCTGTTGAGACTTCACTGAAGATTGTCCACTTCCACTCCCATAGAAACGCGTCTGGTATCTCAAGTGTCGTAGATGTCGGATAATAATCTTCTTGATCCATCTCACTTTGGTAGACTGATGCATTTCTGGCAGAACAGTGTTTCTTGTAGAAATTTTGCGCACTTTATGACGCGTGGATATATATGTCAGATCACCTGTTCTCAATAGTATAACCACATTTCTGTACATCTCCAAAATGGAAGTTTGATTCAGCTACCGGAGACTATTTC
>NW_008775050.1:0-321 GCF_000715545.1 Opisthorchis viverrini
GGATTCGTCATCTTGTCTTTCAGTTGGAACCTAATGGAGAGGACGGAGCTGAAACTCAAATTAATGGGAGAGATCAATGACACTTCGACCCACTGTCAATAACAGTATGAATCAAGTCTCCTTTAAATGCAATGCGGATGTATGCTTGTTTCTTTCCTTCAGAGTGTTTTGCGAGTTATACTTTAACAGATTAGTTTTGAATATTCACTCACAACGACTACTTGTTCCAGGAATCTCATTTCTTCTTGTTGGCGTTCACTAGAACAATTCCTTATGGCCGTCTCACTTAGACATCTTTCAGTTCTGTTAATTAAAAAAAAA
>NW_008775051.1:0-321 GCF_000715545.1 Opisthorchis viverrini
ACGAGTCCTCAGCACGATTTGATGACGAATAGGATTCCTTATTCAAATCAGGTTACGTTCTCACGAAGATGTTGCCTTCCATTGCTATGTACCGTTTTTCTGGTATACGAATATATATGGACATATGTAAGGCATACAAACTGATCGGCGCAGCAAACCAAATTCGATCAATTCTTCAAATACAGAGGAAAAGTGAAAATTTGGCTTAACATGGGACGCAGCTGTGAAAACAAAAGCACCACCTTGAAGGTTGGTGAAACCTCGACAGTTCACGACGGCTTTCATTCTTCCACTTCGGGGTTCATCAAATAGCTGCATTCC
>NW_008775052.1:0-321 GCF_000715545.1 Opisthorchis viverrini
AAATTGGTATACAAACGTTTCACTACCAGCATTGAGCATCCCGACTGTATTATCCCTATTCGGCCAGGTCCTTTACAAATGCAAACTACTTTGATAACCTAAATAATTCTGCCGCACTGTTTGGGATAATTTGCGCACCTGTACAGTGTAAAGTACTGCTGCAAGATTGTTTGGGATCAAACACAAACCTCAGGCTTACTGCTGGCTCAAGTGACCGATATGGTAGTTGAGTTTACTCACCTTTCCGGACGGTTATGCGGGGGGCGAAATCGCTTCCAGAATTTGGAAGGACAGGGTAGCTTTTGCTCCCCTTTGGGATTT
>NW_008775053.1:0-321 GCF_000715545.1 Opisthorchis viverrini
GCTGATGATTTCCAATAAGGACGAAACAGGTACACGGTGCTTCTCTGCCTCTCACCATAGATTGGTTTTCTTTTACACGATGAAATACCAGTTGAGAAGTGACTTCTTGTCCTTATCCTTGTCTGACCAAAAATAAGGCTTCAGTTGACATACAAAGGCAAGAGTGGCAATCCACTCAATTTGAACTTTTGTGGGGCATTGAATAACCATGAGCATGCTACCCGCAACGTATAGAACGTCGAATAACTGTTTTCCGACTTTGACACCGAAAGTGGAGCAACTGAAATCTACTCGTCTTCAACTTTAGAGAGCACAATTCGT
>NW_008775054.1:0-321 GCF_000715545.1 Opisthorchis viverrini
ATCAGAAGCCTGCCAGGTATTTGACGCAGTCGGACAAACGGCGGTCATTATTCCTGACAGGAATACCAAACCTGGTTGAAGCCGGAGTGCCTCGCTTTCAAGCTTGCCGCCATCCTGTTCACTCACCCCCTTGTTTGCTGCACGATTTGAGTGCAGCAAACTTGACAACCCCAGCCTATTCACTGATCCTCCATTTTCAACTCTGGTGTGCTTAGTCCTGTGAGTTCCATCCATATCTGGACTCTTTCGTACACCATAATTCTGGTATACAGCTCTTTGCGAGGGGGACAGTCTTTCGACACGATCCCTCTCGTATGCCAC
>NW_008775055.1:0-321 GCF_000715545.1 Opisthorchis viverrini
TTCCCTTTGTCTACTTGTGGTAAAAAACTGGCAAAAGGGCGTTTTGTGGTGAAACAACGTGCATGAGGACCTTTGATCGCACTGAGTGTTGCCAGTTGACTCATGAGCAGGCGTGATAAGGCCAAAGACAGTGTCACAAAAGGTTTGTGAATTGCGGCTAGACGGAGGGACCTTTTCTGATTCAACACTTGATAGACTGTGAATAGAATATCAATGATGCCTCTGTCCATTCGTACCACTACGAATGACCTCTAATCCCTATCGTCAGCGGTAGTCAGACCGACACCACTGTGCTGTGACCACATTCTCTGCAATTATCCT
>NW_008775056.1:0-321 GCF_000715545.1 Opisthorchis viverrini
CTCACTAACCTGCCGATTAGGTTCACCTTGTAGTCAGAGAAGGCGACTACAAGAGTCTGGGTGCTATCTGTGTAACTTGCCCTCTAAGCTGAAGGCCACCCGATTATCACGGTACCCGTTTGGTTCAGTGTCGGAAGCTGTGGGCACATCGGAATAATTGTGGTCGTCCCAGCGATGTCGGTGAAGTTCATGCTGTCAGTTTCCATCCAGAGAGTCTGACTGAGTGTCGGAGGTATAGGCATCTCTTTTGCTTGCTGTAGGCTACCACAAGGTTTTAATTCACGCTTCATTATGCTTTTTTTTCCAATACAATTAAAGTGG
>NW_008775057.1:0-321 GCF_000715545.1 Opisthorchis viverrini
CACCCAGACTTTTGATAGACTCTTTAATACCCCTATGCATACCTCTTCCTACCACTTCACTGTCAGAGGTAATGAGTTTTCTCGGATATCAAACTAATGCCTGCCTTATTTTGGGGTCACCGGGCGGTCTTTAATGCTGAATTCACATAAATATTGTTCATGCTTCAAGCTCAAATTTATGATGGAGCTGTTAGTGATGTGGAAGTGGTGAGTAGTCATTTAAGAGCTGTAATGTCTAAACAAGATTTCTAACCGGTTTCACAAAGGGCGCGTTACCACTGAAGGAAATTACCGCTGTGTAGGTTGCAGGCCAACGGAGAA
>NW_008775058.1:0-321 GCF_000715545.1 Opisthorchis viverrini
GATCAGTCTGAGAATTTAGCGCGTTTCGCCAGTCGGCCTTGTGACACCGGGCCAAAGGCTAGCCAACACATCACGTGATCGATCACCCGCGACCCTTCGAATATCAAGTGAAGACTAAACCACCCGGTGACGATAGGCTGATCGCAATCAAACAGGATAAGTCGGACGTTTCCTTCATCCTCGGAATCCACATCACTTATTGATTGGCTCCGCTAATGACGATGAACGGAGGTTTCAACCGTGATCTGTGAACGTCGACAAACTGAGGCGAGAGTGTTTAGCAAGATCTATTCAACTTGGGTTCAAGTAGTTGATGACTGT
>NW_008775059.1:0-321 GCF_000715545.1 Opisthorchis viverrini
ATTGACTGAACTCGAGCCTGCGACTGCCTTTTCATTTGCGTTCTACGCCTACGTTGAAGATTTTTCAAGTCTTCCGCTATTGTTCATCGCAACCCAAAGGGTATACTGATTGGCTGACTGAGAGCACAGTTCTTCCAGCTAATTTATGTTCGGTTTTCGGTGACCATATGGAACATAATCCCCATCTGTGACCTCCTCGGTGTTTTCCTAATCGCAGGTATGGATTCATTTACATGGGACTGCGGACACCCCCAGAAACAAGCGGTTAAAACCAGATGCTGCATGAATACCAATAAGATGGTCGTTAGCTTGTTCGCTGAG
>NW_008775060.1:0-321 GCF_000715545.1 Opisthorchis viverrini
TTCCGTAACAGATCTCGCTTTTCAAGAGAAGAGAAGCTGATTTGAGAGAGAGAATACTACTCGCACGCCTTATCAGTAGCATCCGCCGTTACACAACTACAAACATCTCAAATCAGGGATGTCATACCTGCGGAGGATTAGTCGTTTTTCGCGCACAGGAAAAAAAGCACCGAGTTACAGGAATACTATTCATTTGTAACTCTTTGGCAATAATACCAACTTAGTGTGGATAACGTTGAACACGTTCTCGAGTCATCTTCAAAAGCGTAAGAGGAGAAGTAAGTGTGCCTTCGATAAGAGAAAAGTTGGCACCAACAGTGG
>NW_008775061.1:0-321 GCF_000715545.1 Opisthorchis viverrini
TAAGTGGCTTTACCCACACGACTAGACAATGAGCTTCTGGTACGTCGCGGAAATCACTCACAACCTATCCGTATGTGTTCGCCATCCATATTGCTACAGTGACAAGTGCAATCTTGTTCACCTTTAGTTAGTTTGCCACGTCCGATTCGTTTTCTATAATCGTTTGTTTTTGAGGAGCATGGTCAGAAACATAAAAAGTAAGTGCATGTGATAGATGTGGAAGGGTTAAAAGAGAATATTAGATAGAACGAGGGAAGCGTCTCATTCCAAGTCGTGCCATCAACACTTCCGGTCAGACAAAATGAATCCCAACGTATGTAA
>NW_008775062.1:0-321 GCF_000715545.1 Opisthorchis viverrini
CCCCACCATCATCATCTTAATCAACCTACCCATCGCGTTCTTCTCCATTATTTGGAACGTCACAAATGACAAAGTCTACAACAAAGCATCAACTATACAGTGCAACATTGCATTGTCGCCGCTCTGTTTGTCGTAACATCGCTACTATTCTGTCATCAGTAGCATTATGCTGGACTTGGTCATCAACATCATCACCATCATCATCACTAACATCACTATTGTGATCATTAGCGACGTGATCATTGTCCTCGTCACGAGTGTCCCCATTATCTTCAAACTCACCATGACCACCAAGACCATCACATCAATCATCATCTGCAA
>NW_008775063.1:0-321 GCF_000715545.1 Opisthorchis viverrini
ATGACAACAGTCATAAGTGTAACTACAAACCATCACCGCCATCGAACTTAATCTTTTATATCCGTGCAAAGTAAATTTAGATCTTCCCACTAAGTATAGATGAAAGTGGTAGCAAAAGTACAATGCTGCGCGAAACAGCTTGAAATCCGTGTCGCTTTCTTTCTCAGTAGGACTAATCGGATTCGTTTGAAAGGACTATCGATTTCGGTTTGTTTATCACAACAAAAGGGGCTTCGTTGATCTACGTGATTTTGGTTGAGGGAGGATTTGAACTGAGCGGATTCCTGACTCGTTGCATCTACCCGCAGAGCTTCGGAACAT
>NW_008775064.1:0-321 GCF_000715545.1 Opisthorchis viverrini
AACTTCCAACTACGACAGTCTGTATTATTTCTCCTTGTGGGCACAATCCCCCACCCATCCGCACCGACGTGTGACCACTTGGCACCCAGTACAATCGGGTAAAACCTGTCTACTTCCCGAAGAAAGATATAACTCAGATATTTGCGTAAATTAGACACTGATCAATCAGCCACAGAAGTGGTTGAGTTTTTCGTCGTCTGCCTTGTACGTTCAGATTCATGGGCATTCGCAGTATCACTCGCTTAACAATACTGACGGCAGATGCTTAAAACACTTCAGCCAGAGGCCGTCTCCACCTTCATCATCATCATCATCATCATC
>NW_008775065.1:0-321 GCF_000715545.1 Opisthorchis viverrini
AAAAATTGAGGTCGTTTTAATTTGGCTAATATCGTGCGTTTCCCTAAAAGTATGGTTTGATTATAATCTTTGTTCAAGGGCAGCCATCTTGGTTGGTTGCCCACAGTGATTTTCGCTTCTGGTACTTTGCAGAGGCAGGGAGCAACATTTCACTTCTAGTCCCAGTCAAACTGGAAATGCCTTATAATCATGGATGAATGAAACAACACAACTATATATAGCTCTTCAGAGAATAATATCTAATCTCATCCGAAGGAGATATTTCCACAGAATAAACAATTAATTAAAAAGCCATTTAGAAGTGCTGAGACGTCATTCTGA
>NW_008775066.1:0-321 GCF_000715545.1 Opisthorchis viverrini
ACCGTTGCCCCCGAGCGACTCTCGTCTAGCTACCACTCCAAACATCTTTTGTTTGCTCTTAATACGTCCTGAATGGAACTCTAGCGCAACGGGTCTAGATGACAGTGGTGTTGCTGAGGAAATCGTTCGGCGGACGCTTGGACTCAAAATTTAATGCCACTCATTAGACACCACACAGGCCCGTTCGTACCTCCGCCGGATTCGGTTATCACCAACGTAAAGCACTTCGTTACTCGAATGTTATTTAAGGCCACACTGAGACCTAGCGACCGTCTAGTTCTGATGTGTGATTTCGCTTGTCACTGAACCGGAAATCAGGAG
>NW_008775067.1:0-321 GCF_000715545.1 Opisthorchis viverrini
CCCATTTTCTCCATCATTTGGTACAGTAAATCGCCAGCCATTCAACTGGTGTGGTCTTTCCAGACGGCCTTCTGGTACGACTGTTGTTTAGACAAGACGCAAAATTATCGAGGTCGGTAACCGATCAGAAGTAGTCAAAACCTGTCAGGCGGTGTTCACACGTCCGACCAAGACGTCCTCACAGAATAACTGTGCCAGAAGAGCGGGAGGACTGTTTAAGTGAAAACGATTTGAGCGAATTCTCCAAAAGCCCCAACTACCCACATCCGGGACAGTCGCTAGGTCGCGGTTGAAGTGATCACAGAAGTGAAAACATGTTCT
>NW_008775068.1:0-321 GCF_000715545.1 Opisthorchis viverrini
TGAATTGATGGGTGGGTGGGTGGATGGACGAACAGCTTAACCAGAAATTGGATGAAATTTGGCGGTTACATTCGGTTGAATTTCGGTTCGGTCATCTGTACCACACGCTCACACTATGAGACCTACCAACAAATTCATAGGCGCATGAGAAACTCTAAATCGAAAGCCTTATCATGGATTGGATTGAATGATCTGAAAAGTTGACATTGAGCCACAGCACTTTTAAAATCCTCAGTCTTGGAGCGATGGCTTGAAATATCACCCATGTGTCTTCCATTGACGTTTTTTGAGCAACCACGCTGGAACGCCATATTGTTGTTC
>NW_008775069.1:0-321 GCF_000715545.1 Opisthorchis viverrini
AAAAACAGAACAGATAGCAGGGGTCACTATCAAAAATGTGAAAAATATTGAGGTAAATTCCGACAAACGGGTCGTGTGACTCACAGAAATAATGAAGCCGCAAGACGTCTAGAACAAACACACTACCAGGAGGTCGCTGACATTTCATTGACAGAAATGAATGGTTTTCGTACGCCTTGCGGCGAATCAGGTAGGCGCAGTCGTTGACATTCCATAAAACTTAATCATAACTTTAACTTAGACTGAGCGGAAGTTGCCAAACACACTCACACATGAGACATTTATCAGGGTTTCTTTGGGTCAAACTCAAATAAGTGTGTG
>NW_008775070.1:0-321 GCF_000715545.1 Opisthorchis viverrini
GGCTTCTGGGACATACTCGTCTGGTTTCCGCCTTGATGGCTTCGGGGATGCTTTTCATTTGCAGGATTTTTTCGCCTTTTACCTTTAGGGGACGAAGTTTTTCTTGCGGGCAAAGATTTCGGCCTTTTCTACGTGTACCTCCTTCAACACCGCCCTTTGGAGGACCAGATTCGCTGTCACAAATTTAGGGGAAAATTTCGTCCTTCGGGTTCCTTGGGAGTTTTGGCGCGGTTTGACGGGAACGGTGTCTCGTGGGGCCCTGAGCGCTGCGTGGCGGTACTAAGAAGTAATTCTTTTGGTGGCGCTCCAATGAGGCTCGTT
>NW_008775071.1:0-321 GCF_000715545.1 Opisthorchis viverrini
ATATATATATATATATCGGCTTTTACACGGGGGTATTCCATACAACACCGTATAATATGACCTGAAGCACATGATATTCCACTATGCCTTGTTTACAGCTCGCCCCAAAATAAATATTTTTGACGCAAATCATTATATTCAGAATAAGCGCTGTCCCTTGCTGCCACTGGCCAAAGAAAAACCACAAACTGCTTTCCTTCAACAATCATTAGCATCTGTGGATAAAAATATTGCTAGCGTAGATGAAATAGTTGTGAAACTACTCCAAGTGAGGGTTTCTGACTCCTGAAGTTGCATCTGAATCATACTCCCCCCCCCCCC
>NW_008775072.1:0-321 GCF_000715545.1 Opisthorchis viverrini
CTAGGGCCTTACGAGTCCGCTCGCTGAAATGCACCAACGACATGAAGCAGTTTCCCGCGTTGCAATGATGTCCGCCCGTTCGGCTTGAGGTCGAACCGTTGAATTAGTTTGGGACTCCATCTCGCGCATTCAGATGGTACAGCGATAGATTAATTGGTATTAATTCCAGCTTGGATGAACCGTATGAAACAAACAACGCAGATCAGTCGGAATCCTACTCTCTCATTGTGAATGAAATGGTGATCACTGGAGGCTGGATGCGATGCACCTGTTTAACACAAACCAGAAAATTACGACTTTTATTATCGTGGACGTGTGGCA
>NW_008775073.1:0-321 GCF_000715545.1 Opisthorchis viverrini
GCTTGGACCAACCACCATGTGGACTGTTTGGAGACTCCAGCAATGCCAACAAATCAATTGATATTGCAGGGCAAAGCTTTGCAAAATTTCAGTTTTATTAACAGCTCCACTAACTTGATCAAAACCTTCTACCATGAGATGCGAACCTGGTTGCGAAATAATGAATTAGGTATCTTCCCAGGTTACGATGCACCTGGGAGTATGTCACCTTTCGGTGTGGCTGAGACCTGTCTGCTCTAATACTACTGATTGTATATCTGTTAAATTCAGAGTTCTTTGACGAAACTATGATAAGTCGTGTGCACATGTACATCTCCAAAT
>NW_008775074.1:0-321 GCF_000715545.1 Opisthorchis viverrini
TCCGGTTACTAATATACATGTTAGATCGAACAGCCGACTAAACTACGGATTTGGCTTTGTCAGGCCGTGTGCACTGCTACGAAGAAAGTTGCGTGGATGTAGCTTTTATGGAATCATGCAATGCACAGAACGAGGTTTTACGTTTCTCTGACATGTTCTAAAAGGAACTGTGTAAGTTAGAAAATGAAACACAGGTTATGACTGAAGAGGGTCCCCGGGACCCTTGTGAACGAGCAAATGACGACCAACTAGCGATCTCAAGTAATGGAACTGATCATGCCCTCTTTTTGGGCCTCCTAAATCCCGTTCCCAAATTCTTTT
>NW_008775075.1:0-321 GCF_000715545.1 Opisthorchis viverrini
TTGCTTTTGACACAAAAATCAACTGAGTCGAGTTGGGAAAAGCTCTCAAGTGTATTCTCACTCCAACACTTATTTTGTTTGAGTTGGTATCCAACAGGTTATCAAGCCAACAATTCATATTTTGACATGAATGGGACAAAAATTCCACCAAAGTTTACGCACCCTCATTTGCGAACATGCTCATTTGTAACTTCAGTAACACAAGGTCATAATCGATAGTATTAGTATGGCGCGGCTTGCAAAGCGTGAAAGCGGAACGGAATCAATCGCTATTTCACTGAGTTCGTACGGCAATAAAAACGAGAGATTCAATTGAGTCTC
>NW_008775076.1:0-321 GCF_000715545.1 Opisthorchis viverrini
CGTCTCTCAGAACTTACAAATTTAATTCGCGACTCCACCAACTTGGTCTTCAGCAGGGGTCTAAAGTGGTCAGGATTACAAGGCGATTCAGTGAGGATCATGTTGTGTATGGCGAGCAGAAGGGCAACTGGCATGCACGAGTTCCACTGAGAATATCACTATTATTCAGTCGTAGTAGCAACTCTGCAGTGCAGTCACTGTGTGATCATTCCACTGGCGTGTCTGGCGGCCCACAAAGGGATGTACGCCATGCATTGAAGTAAGCTGCTGCCGAATGAGACCTACTTGCAAGCACCGGAAAACAGGAGCAGGCTAGTTGGT
>NW_008775077.1:0-321 GCF_000715545.1 Opisthorchis viverrini
TTTTATGCATATCCAGTTTGGATGACAATACCAACAAGGGGCCTGGTGCAAACAATATCAGCCACGCGTCGCGTGAACCCGGCTTTTGATTTTAATAATCAAATCACGCTGAAATGCCTTTAATTCCTCAACTTCATAATCTTGGCATTCGAAATAAAAAGATTTGCCCATTTGTGTTCTGGTTGGAACTTTCTGAGTGCACGACCTACTATTGCTTCTCAAGAAATTTCATTTATCTTGAATCATGAACTGTTCCGTTTTATCTTCAACGACAATAGTTTTTTGGCTAGTAGCATGACTGTGTTCCAAAACCTAAAGCTT
>NW_008775078.1:0-321 GCF_000715545.1 Opisthorchis viverrini
TTTTTTGTATGATATCATTAATCAGGCTTCAAATGTATCTCGTTAAGACCAGAGACATTGGGAGAACTTAGTTCCGCATGGGTGCTAGAAATGGATGTCTCTGAACACCGTTTTCCCAGGTAAAGTGGCTATTGGCTAGTGGTGATCAGCTGATGGCCTTGAGATGAATCTTTCTGTTTATTTACTGCTATTGCCCCCTCGGGTTTGTGCCAACACGTAGTTGAACTGGTGACTCCGTGAAAAGACACTTCCAAGCGAGGTTTCTCGTTCACATGCATTCTTCTAGGGTGCGCCCTTGAAACGGATGTATACTGCTTTCTT
>NW_008775079.1:0-321 GCF_000715545.1 Opisthorchis viverrini
GTGATCAACGATACTTGAGAACACAGAAGCACACCTGTGTTACAAAAACATCACTGATTTGCGTGTAGATTGGTGTCCATTTGAAATTTAACCTAGCTACAAAAAACGTTTTAGGACGTTGCTGTATATCTTGATGGTATTTTGACTGACACTCCAGTATTCGAGTAGCCACGAACCCAATTCTATAGGGCCGTCTCTCTTTGACGTGTTGTCCTTAGATGGTTTTTACTGCTGTCGTTTGGTTTTGAGCAACTGGAAATCTATCGGGGGGTCACAGTCTGAAGATTGTGGATGAACCGACAAGCGTGGTGACGGATATCA
>NW_008775080.1:0-321 GCF_000715545.1 Opisthorchis viverrini
AAGCCAATATACTTCAATCTTCATTAAACGACAGAGCGACAGAAAAATAAGCTTTCAACGGCATTTGTTCGGTTAGCGTATATATACGTGGATCAGTATACGTAACTACTTACATACTACTCAAATCCGATTGGTCCAATTTCAGGTATGAGCAGTTCAACAGATACAAGTCCCAGCCATCACGGTGAGTCTTCATTAAGTTACACAGACTGACACGCACACTAGTGGGCATTCGAATAGACATGGCTTCGTTAAACACCCCTCTGGTAATGAATAAATGCATTGTGTGAATCAAAGTCCAACTGAGCTCCGCCGTTCACA
>NW_008775081.1:0-321 GCF_000715545.1 Opisthorchis viverrini
TTGCAAAAATCTTTGCGATCAGTAACGGCCAATAAACGAGGTGTAGAAGAAAGACGGAGACTGTGTCGGTACAATAGCTGGATGGCACAAACTTCCTGGAAGTTGGCTTTAACTTGAGTAGCTTTACAGAGGCTTCTGCTAGACATTGCCGAAAGATTTTCCAACGGCCAGTGCTTGGCCTTTGGCACACGACGAATGACTAATATGTATTTAACCTTTTCTTCATCATGATCATCGAAAGCAGGGAGCATTTGTAGCACAGTGCGACAACCGTATGCTCGTAACACTGAACCCCCCGGACAGCCCTGGAATGTGCCCAAT
>NW_008775082.1:0-321 GCF_000715545.1 Opisthorchis viverrini
CTTTCCCATAAGCTGTCTTCAGGATTTAAACGATTTATTTCGTTAAGGGATACTGGGGATGATCGTTGCTTGATATATGTCCTCAACGGTAAACTGAGGGATTTTTTGAAGAGCAATCATAAACCTAGCCATATATGCGCACCCAGTGGTTCCAATTCAAAGTGATCGAACCTGAAAATGATTCCAAATAAAATGGTTCTCCATATAGAATGATACAGATTTCGTGGTGCCGGAGAAGTTCAAATTCTAAACGTTTGCCCTTGATGCGCTACGAATTTTGCCAATGGAAGATTAACGGATTCTAATCAAGAAGCCGTTGAA
>NW_008775083.1:0-321 GCF_000715545.1 Opisthorchis viverrini
ATCCAATCATCTAACTGTAAGTACCAAGCCCAAATTAATTTTTCAACCTAAAAGAAAATGAAATTCTTCAGAGGTATGACCAAGAAACTTTCAGTCATCTTCTGAATATCTTTGAGATTTGCTGAGCTAACATCATGAATATTCTGAAAATTTTGTGTATGCTCAATCAGCTGATGACCATGAAATTATCTCCCCTAGGATCAATACACTAAAGTACATTGAAAAGCTGTAATTATGTCATTTCCACTTCCTGTTGGGCGGAAATTGTTAAAAGTGCGAAAAGCCTCTTCAAGTCGGAGAGTACCGAGGAAAGATGTATGC
>NW_008775084.1:0-321 GCF_000715545.1 Opisthorchis viverrini
CAGTGACATGTCTATCCTACCAATGATTGTAAAACGTGCCAGAACTATCTGAACATGTAAACAAAATACTATTTTGCATTTCGATCGATGGGATTGATTTGATCCGCCCTGATTACTGGCGTCCATCGAAGCATCATTAGTGAACTGAATCGAGCGGAGATACATCGGTTCCGACGCTTTGCTAAGCAATCGTTACGACAGAGAGTTCACAACTCAGCCGGTCGATCCAGTTCGTCTGCCACGCTAAATCTTAGGAAAATATACGTCGATTCTGGCCAATCTCGTAGTGCGCGAGAGCACAGTAGACCAGGGTAGTGAATG
>NW_008775085.1:0-321 GCF_000715545.1 Opisthorchis viverrini
AATTGTTTTCGGGTTAGGTAGCCGAGGTTGCTTGTTTTTGGTTTAGTATCTATACTCGTGACTTGTGCTGAATGACGTCTACATCATTAAAGTCACGTTTTCACATTGTTCATGAGTGCACTCAGCAAATTGGGTCACATCCATATTGTCTGTGCCGGGTCAGTGAATTTCGTACAGAATAAACGGCAGCGTTTCTGAAAGGCTCACTGTGAGAAGCAGCACCCGTTCTAAACTAAATTTGGTGGCTAGTTGTGCGCCATTTTCCACACGCAATATACTAGAATCCAACTATTATAACGTGGCCACTGGAAATGTAAGCAC
>NW_008775086.1:0-321 GCF_000715545.1 Opisthorchis viverrini
CACCTAGAAGGCGGTTGAAAGCGATTGCAGCATATTTTCATAACCTCTTGTTTCTGGTCTTCCCTTATAACTAATACAACAATTGTGACAAAAACAAGATCACGACTCATTTTAAGGTGTCCAAAAGACATCCGTCGAATGCAAAGTTAGGCATGCTGCGACATTGTTGAAAAAAATCAGGCAAATGCGTACACCCGCGTGAAACTTCACTCAAGTCCCCAAAAATTCTGTGTTATTGTGCAAACCCGGGGATGTATAATGGAGACATCTACTGCGGTAGTCATGTTAACTGCCACTTTTCACAAGCTTCACACACGTGAA
>NW_008775087.1:0-321 GCF_000715545.1 Opisthorchis viverrini
CCATCACTGCTGAAGCCGGAAACAAATTTGCGCCTTGCTCTAAATTATTTGGAAATTTTGGATTCTTTGATATGTAGATTATGACACAACCTCGTTCAATAGGTGTGTTACACAGTTTATCACCTAAAGTGAACAGATGTTTCAAGAAGTGTGATGTAAAAACAAGGAAGAATAAAAGGCGAGCTATTCACTTGAAAATCACCAGACAAGAAACAAGCACAAACGAGAATATCCCCGATCAGAGTCGGTAATCTCATCGGTTAGCTGATCTCGTTTTGACGCTCCCTTCCGCCGCCAACCGAAGGATTCCTTGCTTCATGT
>NW_008775088.1:0-321 GCF_000715545.1 Opisthorchis viverrini
CCTACACTCTGCGAAGGTATATAGATAGCTCAGAGTTAGAATAAAGTTCACCCAAGGAGAGAAGCTTCCACTGAGGAAGTCTTTGATCGAGGGACCAGTGAACACGTGTGAATCTATGGTATTTGTCCTGTGACTGAAGGATGAGTGACGCTTTTCGCAGCTATGCCCAGCGGCTTCCACTCCTGTGCACCGTTAAGGCTAGGTGCTTCCAATGCAAACGCTGCTTTAAGAGATCCTGCTAGCAGTGAAATGTGACGGGGTGGCGGTAAAAGTCAGGTCTAGGTAGCAGGTAAGCACGTTTGTATGTGTGATCAGTAACAA
>NW_008775089.1:0-321 GCF_000715545.1 Opisthorchis viverrini
TACATAATGCATGACTATTCTCTGTAGCACAATATTTACTCATTGCCCATCAGAACAGCTAGCCTTTCATTAGACTTCAACATTTGGCGTCTCAGAGAGTTGCATGTGCCGTCACACCCGTTTTCTGCTGGTATGGATTTCCTAAAATCAATCAGAACTAGCGACCTCGACGGCAACAAGTGGTCATTTGATCGCATCGTGAAAGTCCGAAAAATCGGTCTCAACGCTGTCAGCTTGGCTCCTCTTGCACTGTCACGCTCCACTTAAATGTTCATTACCAGCACTGTGTTGGGTCGTTGTAGAGAATGGTCGGGCTGCCTC
>NW_008775090.1:0-320 GCF_000715545.1 Opisthorchis viverrini
GACACTTCTGTTCCTCAATCGTGATTGGTTCCTTTTCGTTTTGCGTTGCGGTCGGGTTTCGTTCCACTTGATTAGCTTATTGAGTAAACTCCTATTCTTGGAGTTATTGGATACTGTTTAGAAACTGCTTAAGAATAGGTAGGAGGGGATCAATCTTCCCACTCAAGTCCACACTGGCGATATCACCACGACTGGTGATAAAGCGTGCGCAATCCAGCTGCCAAGCTCGATTAGCAGACCGACAACCAAGATTATACTAAAAGCGGTCTATCCGAGAAGTGAAACGTATGCCGTTCCTTTGCAAGTTTATTATTTTACTA
>NW_008775091.1:0-320 GCF_000715545.1 Opisthorchis viverrini
CGCGTGCCTCCCCATCGGTGGTATCACCGGTACATCTGAATTATCCGGTTACCGCCTCTATACAGTCATTCATTTTTCTCGGTGAACGATAGCCAGATTAACTGCGTGTTTGTTGCTGTGTAATCATTCTTTCCAAGTTAAATTTAAACGGGATTATCGGAAGCGATCTCCGTGTGTTTCACCTGCAAACGGATTCTAACTGATATGTGCGACCAAAAACATTGTATTAATTCCAAATCTCCAATTCTTGGTAAGTACTAACTTTTTGATGACCGAATGCCTTGGTAAGCGTCCGATTGTCCCCCGTTGCCTTCCGTACC
>NW_008775092.1:0-320 GCF_000715545.1 Opisthorchis viverrini
TGTTTTATGACCATTAACTGCACTCCAAACGAACGTTTATTTCAACATTTGAGATATCGTTGCCATCTTGGTTGACCATCCCCGGTCCAGTTCTGCTGCAACGAGGTCATAGGTCACCCAAGTATCAAACGCTTTTAGAAGTCGACCTTCTAAACTGTCACCCACACTATGCACACATTGCTTATCGAGACGAAAGGGTCGAAACTGTTCTACTCAACGTCTAGCCTCAGCAGTTCAAAATTTAACTGACGGCGTTCTCAATCTATCTCAATCCAAGGAGGAACCAAACGCCCAGATGTGACTGAAACAACCGAACGTCA
>NW_008775093.1:0-320 GCF_000715545.1 Opisthorchis viverrini
CCTTTGTCCCTTTGACGATGTCCTTTCAGAAGCTGTCTTCTGGGTCCCCGGATTCTTGACGAACCTAGTGATCCCACAACTGACCACCGTCCCTCGAAAAAGTCGGCCACAATTAAGCACCATTCGATCCCCAGGTGCGAAGCGTTATTAGACATTCACATCTCCATGCCATCACGATGATGCGGTGCGCTCACGCAACCGTGCCTACCGAATCAGAACGACTCATCATGAAGTTATGCGTGTAAGTTCACCCTATGCAATTACTTGCAGACGCAATGACGTCCAATCATACCCTGGAAGTAGTAAAACAACCTAACAAC
>NW_008775094.1:0-320 GCF_000715545.1 Opisthorchis viverrini
AGATAAAAGAACCTTGGGCCGGACGCCTGTACGAAACAATTGCCGATAGGCTCATGAGTTCAACTTGCGGTTACGAATCAACCAATCATATAAGATTCGCGATACTGCGCCCTTTGAATGTGCGCAATTCGGCACACCGCTTCTTAGTCAGTCATAACCAAACGGACTATACATTAATAACTTGCTTCAACGTTCGGATTCGAATGTCTCGGTGACTCGTGAGGGTGAATCAGCTCCACAGTGGTCCTCAGCATTTAGACAGCTTGAATTCCTGCGAAAAACAAAGCACAGTGTGAAGTGGTCCAAATATCCTCAAGTTG
>NW_008775095.1:0-320 GCF_000715545.1 Opisthorchis viverrini
ATGGACAGAACTCCACTGCTGACAGCTGGATGAACGTAAATTTTCTGAACCGGACATTTTCAAAACTTTATTCATACTCTTCTTTAACCGCTGAGTTTTCCATCAGCCTAGCTCTTTCTTCGCAATCGCGGGATTATACACCAATTAAAAAACTATACACTTTGGCTCTTCGTACAGCTTCATCATTTTCATTTGTAAAAAACGCGATAATAATAAATAATCCTTGGCATTCGCCGAATTTTCAGCACACGAAGAAGGCAAGCCATGCTTCCAAACGGAGTGCAAAATGCACATTTTTGTAGAAAATATGATTTTTTTTC
>NW_008775096.1:0-320 GCF_000715545.1 Opisthorchis viverrini
GCATCAGCTGATTGAACGGCCCAAACACAGTCACTTTTCTAACGGTGACGTTGGGTTTTCTAACTGATCCTGCCAAAACGAATGTAACAGAGCGTAGCACTTATGACAACGTTAAAATGTTACATTCAGACACGAGGGAAGACCAGACTGACGGATAGACAGTGTAAAAACCTCACTTATTAATTGAAGCTTTGGAATACGTTCTCGGTCTAACCTAGGCGATTTCAGGCCGTCGTTCCAGAGGCCAACGTAAGTAAAAAGCTTTGTTCAGGAGAAAAACGAACGCTAAAGATAAGTGTTGTTTGTAGATTTAGCTGTGG
>NW_008775097.1:0-320 GCF_000715545.1 Opisthorchis viverrini
CTATCATCTCAGCAATAGTAGGTTTCGCTTCCCGGCGCGCTGTTGGATTGCTAAATATTGATAACGTATTTATGACAGGTCCGACGGAGAGGAAGTGGAAGCCAAAAATGACACGCTTATTGTGCTGATAAATGATCGTAAAGTGTGGGGTTCAAAATGCCCACTCAATAAAACTGGGTAGAAACGGGTCTTTTCGGTAGAAACCGTTGAGCGATTTGAGAAGAAACTGAGAACAGCTATTGTCACTGGGTCATTTCGAACGGTTAGATGAAGACTCAGTATCAAGGGGAGCGCAAACGAGGATGGTGGTGTGTTCAGGT
>NW_008775098.1:0-320 GCF_000715545.1 Opisthorchis viverrini
CATGACTGTTTCTGGCAAGTACGAACTTTTCACATAAATACTCGTCGAGTAACCAGGTGATCACCAAGCTGAAACCGACCGTGGACATAGTAGGACCATTCACCAAAAACCGGTAAATAATATAACAATTGTTCAGCTGTAACACATTTGTGGTGCCCAGATGCCAGGCAACTCGAAGGAAGCACTAGGGCTGATATACCGCCAGCTCGCCCAAGCCTAAACAGGAGCAATCGAAATACGGAGGTCGGGTTCTAACTGCAGATCTTTAGATCAGCAGATTCGCGCTTTAACCACTACGCCATCTCGAAGCATCCCGGTAA
>NW_008775099.1:0-320 GCF_000715545.1 Opisthorchis viverrini
CTAACCCATGGCGTCTAGGTGACACACTCAAAAGAACTGAACAGTATTCAAACAAGCTGGCCTGGCTGGGGTAGACCGTGAACCTAGTTTAATCTGAGCAGTGATATTCCGCGATCTTCGAAGTATGGGTTCACTCGTCGAATTTTTTTTTTCGATCGGTGCTGATGTGATCACTTTGTTCATATGTCAAACATAGCTCTCCCCTGTTCGGTGGGATCCAGCAATGAACTGCGATTATCCACACCTATGTCATTATTAAACAGTATCATTTGACATTCTGACACAATGCCTTCCTGTATTTTATTTTGTCCCAGCATCAG
>NW_008775100.1:0-320 GCF_000715545.1 Opisthorchis viverrini
TGTTAACTGCATGCCTTTAAACGTACGCCCAACTCTGTTGACTTGTCGCAGTTCATGTGGACTGTTACTATAATTGGAAGTTGGGACTTTTAATGAAAGCTGAAAATTTTGTTTCATGAGTATGTAGGGTGAAGAACGAGGCAGATGAAAAAAGAAAAATCAATTAGGTCTATCCAGAGTGGATTTAAAAAAAAGACTTGGAGATCCTTAGAAGTACTAAAACCAAACAGAAGGGAATATGTGAGGGAAGAATTCTCCTTTATCACAGGATGGTTAAAAATATCGTACACGGCTTGCAATGCACTACTCATAAGGTTGCT
>NW_008775101.1:0-320 GCF_000715545.1 Opisthorchis viverrini
GTTAGATCTGTGATTGCTTGTGTCGGAGTCGACAGTTTATGTTATATTTCGTCTTCTCATGAACGTGCTTGTTTTGTTCAGGGGCACGTGTTCTGGGACATGGAACTTTGGATGTTGCCTTGGATCAATCTGTTTCATCCACAGCTGTGTCGTCTCTCACTGGACTATCGGTATGCAATGCTTCCATTGGCTAGGTATCGCGCAGTCAGCGAGGGCTTTGAAGGTGCACGTTTTCCATGGGAAAGTGCCTTTACAGGTAAGTTCAGGAAAGTATCTTCCGCCTACATGTTTGCTATTTCGTTTGGTGAGCCCTGCAATTG
>NW_008775102.1:0-320 GCF_000715545.1 Opisthorchis viverrini
CTTCAAGGATAGGAAGTTCCTAATCCATACTGCCAACTACCCACATATATCAGAGGTTCTGGTGGGAAAATACGATGGTCCACATGATCGAACGCCTTCAACACATTCAGGTAAATGGAATTTGCTCCTGATTTAGCATGTACCATTTCGGTCCAGTAACTCCTAGTTGCTGGCAGGTCGAATGTGCGGGAGAGTTACTTCGAAGATGGTGTTTGTTGGAGACAATCCATCGTTTTGTTGGCCTTTGTTCACGACTGGCAAGAAGTTACAGATAGACGGTTGGATCTGCTATGTTACCGGACAACTATGAGGAAACAGAA
>NW_008775103.1:0-320 GCF_000715545.1 Opisthorchis viverrini
AATTACGTCACAACTAGAGCACTAACAGTTCCTTCTCATCTAAACCAAACTGTCAACACAATTATGAGTTCCCCACCATTTCCATGTGCTTGTGGGAACACCCAACGCGGAGAGAAAACAAGGTAAAGAGAGAACCAGAGAAACCGAGCATTCATCGGTGCGTTCAGCCAACACTCCCGGACCTTCATGATGAATTGAGTAAATCGCTCAATGGCGATGGTATCTGAACTGATCGCAGTCGTATCTCAGCCATACGTGCGCGCAGTCTGTCCAACAGTAACCAAAAATTCCTGGCACTCACCTGGAGGGTCGGTTAATTT
>NW_008775104.1:0-320 GCF_000715545.1 Opisthorchis viverrini
AATGTGAATCTTCTTCAAGTTGTTTTTTGCGAAACAAAAGCAAAGCTGTTAAAATTCAACTAACTGGTGTTTTCATCTCTCGTCCTAACCGCAAATGACATACCATGGCTGTGAGTAGAACGATGATGGGAAAGCCTGAGGACGCAACAAACTGCACACCGTTTGAGACATATATGACAGTGGCACCCAAACAGTTAAGTCCATTTCAGCCATCCACAAACACGTGGTGCTCCCTGGAGCGGTCAGAAAGGGTAAAGGTTAGTGGACTTGCACTGCCCGAGATTCAAAAATCAATACAAATATGTCTATGGTTACTTAAA
>NW_008775105.1:0-320 GCF_000715545.1 Opisthorchis viverrini
TAGGTGAAATCTCAAAATGAACGCCGGGTACGAAAGAAGTAAGGGAGAGTGATAACTTGGTGAATCCGCCTTCAAACGGTTCATCACGTTCGAAGTTCCGGGGAAGATGCGAAGAGATTGAAACAGGTCTCATCCAAGACAAGTTAGGGTTCACTCTACTGCATGGTGGCGTAAGTCGTACTTAGACTAACGTACAACCAACGTGATTTTCGATGGTTCCCGGACAGGCTTCCAGATATACGACATCTCTGCAGTTCTTTCGTTTTCGGTGCGTAAATCTTTAATGGCTGAAGAAAATCTGACAAGGAGAATGAAATCAT
>NW_008775106.1:0-320 GCF_000715545.1 Opisthorchis viverrini
CCCATCTCCCCTGGAACCCGCCATGTGGCAAAATGCTTAACCCTTGTATTTTGTAAGTCGCATTCTGTTGTCTCTCCTTTTGTCACAGTTTAAAACTCAACAGGTCTACCATATTATCCTGAAACATTTCCAGGGAAGGTAGGAATCAAGGTCTCCAGTGTAACTAAAGTCAATCTGAAATTCTGACATTCTTAATTTATTCATGGAAGATTTGAACGCATTCCCGCAGAATCCCCCGGTTTATTATATTCGTCCAATGAATGCGCAATACGGAGCCACCCATCTTTTAACTGGCACGGTACCTAAGGTATCGCAGCATA
>NW_008775107.1:0-320 GCF_000715545.1 Opisthorchis viverrini
TATGCTCTGAAGATTGGAAACCTGAATGAAAACTCGAATCGATCCACCAGGCTTTCGGAGACCAGCGCGCTAATACAATGCTTCAAGGCATGCACCGAGTGTCCGAAATAGATTGGATGCGATCACCGTCATTTTGTGGTTTTGATAACATTGTGGGGTTATTCAGCCACCCCATTTATCCCAGATAAATTGAACAGATTTAGCGTTTACATACTATTTTTAGCTTCCATCCTAATTTCTTCACACTAGATTTAACAGCACTTGCTGGTAGTTCTGTAACTTTTCATCACCAACGGGCTAGTTTATTAGCTCAAGTAATG
>NW_008775108.1:0-320 GCF_000715545.1 Opisthorchis viverrini
AAAAAACTAAAGATTCTCGCTTTGTGTCGCCAAATTTAGCTAAACAAGTGACCACTAACATCACTTTCACTGACCGGACCCGCAAATCTAAGGAAGCAGTAACTACAACAGACACATAGGTGCGCTCTAATTTATCAGCCTACTCTTCAATCAGCACATCAAGTAGGTGAGGCAAAAATCAGAAGAAGCAAGTGAATTTACCATGACCCACTTGGTGAAGAGGGAAGCAAGCGGTTACTTGTTATCTTGAACGCCTGCTTTTCGTATGTTTCATGTATAAAGGACTACCAGAACACTGTTCAGGACACTGCAATACAAGG
>NW_008775109.1:0-320 GCF_000715545.1 Opisthorchis viverrini
ATGATTACTCTAATTAATGTAGCATCGAGATTTTGTAACAGTTTTATTTATTTCCAAAGTAAGATGTCTCTGGAATAAATTTTATCTTGCACAAAAAAGCACGTGCGTCCTTGTTTTATTTGCCTTGACTTAATATTTTCTTTGTATAATTACGCAAATTTTTATCATATGTAGACAACGTGTTTGTGACCGAATGGGGTATATTTTACAAAAAATGACTTGCTGCATTCATTTTATGCTTCGCAAACTTCAAGTGAAAAAACTTGATGGAGAACGTGAGTATAAAGTGATGAACGCGTTCACGAAAAGAACTTCCGTTT
>NW_008775110.1:0-320 GCF_000715545.1 Opisthorchis viverrini
CTCATTTCAGAGAATAACTCCTCGTCAGGCCTTGATGAATGCAGCGGTTACAGTCAGCAAATCAGTGAGACCGTGGATGTGAAGAATCGAGTGTCAATCGAGAACAAACCCGCTGTGCTCGTTGTCTTATGGGATTACCCAAAGGAGTGTGTCTTGGATACTATAGGTGGTAACGCAGTCCACTGTTGCTTTTAGTGGATAACAGCGCCGGCCTTCTGCAGCTAGCTGAATCTTGCTTTGGCTCGCTGAATTAATCCTGCAGAGATCCCAGTGACGTGCTTGGGCAGGCGGACATTTTATTAGGATAATGTGCCACTGAT
>NW_008775111.1:0-320 GCF_000715545.1 Opisthorchis viverrini
TTTTTTTAAACCAGAAGCTATTGTCATCGGCCCCTGATATGGTTTTGATGCTGGTAGCCGATCTACCAGGAAACTATTGCTCCGCGAACATAGCAGGTCGCGTGTCACAAGACTGATATTGATTGTTAGCCAAACGCAAGAGTGATTGTGACTTTTGTTGGGACCAACGGATACCGAAATTCTTCACTAGGACAAGCTTATCAGTATTATGCTTTCGACTCTCAGCAATTGCCACATGAGTCTTTCCTGTGTCTTGGTTCAAAATTAGTGCAGATGCGCTAGATTGCTCTTATTGTACACTGTCGAAAGTAACCAGCACA
>NW_008775112.1:0-320 GCF_000715545.1 Opisthorchis viverrini
CTCGTCCAACGTTTTCAAGAAATTGGCCAGATTTTGCTAGCACTCAGTCCACTTTTGACCTAGCCTTTTCCATGTGAGGATCTGGCAAGACCAGACTTGTGATATCCGGCCTTAAAGCGCCAGACTTTGAATGTTTAGAACGGGCTACAATTACTCACATCGTAACTTTGGTAAATGTGTATCGACGCCATACGTGACTCCTACAAATCACCACTTAGGTGTAATTAAATTTTGAGCCCCCACCAAATTTACCGACACACTGGGTCAATTTTAGCAAAACTTCCACGTTTCCCGAAAAAAGAGAATATGGATTTGTCATG
>NW_008775113.1:0-320 GCF_000715545.1 Opisthorchis viverrini
GACACTATCAGTATGAGCCACCTGATGCTGGAGTTTCCTCAAAGTAGGGGGAACGCAACAGGAGTATTTTAAATTACTTCATCGAAAAAGTCTTCACAGTCTCCCATACCCGACCCTCACGAGTTCAACGATTTCAGCCTCCTCATTTCAATCGTCTGGTTGGGCTCATGAGCTACGTCTCATGAGTTACAACATAATTTAAGTCACGTCACAAACCTCGGTACGATTCGATTAGTTCCTATTGTAACTAAAAACCGTACACTCGAACGCAGTAACGGCTAGAGTTCACAATTTCCGAATGAAGTCAATTCCAAGAAGTT
>NW_008775114.1:0-320 GCF_000715545.1 Opisthorchis viverrini
CGAAAGCGCCGACTGTCTTCTGCGACACAATCCATGTACACTACCTGTTGACTTTATGAATGCCCGTATCCGTAACTTTGTAATCATTTGGTACTTAGTTGCCACTGTTTCCAGAATGCTCTGCTGTCTCACCACTTCCTTTCCTTCTATTGCCGATAGCGCTATTGATGATTGTACATTCCATTTAATTCACGATATTCATTAACCCATTTGTTCATATAACTTGTTGTCAATAAAGCATCTACTTCCCATCATCCGTCTGTTCATACTACTTCCTGAGTAGCATCTGCGTATAGTCCGGTAGCTACAATCGTCCTGCG
>NW_008775115.1:0-320 GCF_000715545.1 Opisthorchis viverrini
AAACCCGAACTCACATTTTGGAATGCAATTTTTTCTGTGTTCTCATCCTTCCAGTACAAACCAGTGATCGAGGCTCTGACATCCAACCCAGACTTGGAAATGCGTTTAGCCACATCCAGACGTCTACAAGACCAATTGATCCCACTGGAGACACTGGCGACGGAACTTCACCTGGCTGTGTCCGAAGATGCGGCTTCTGGTGATCAGCTGGGATGGTTAGTACCTGGTTACCTACCCGATACTTCAGGACGCTATGCAGCTCCGATATTTTGGCAGACGACCAAAGAATATCGTCACTCATATTCGTGGTGGACGGCGCA
>NW_008775116.1:0-320 GCF_000715545.1 Opisthorchis viverrini
CTACTCACAAGGTTGCAGAAATCTCTTCGACAGCCCAAGGCCCTTCTATTCGGGTTCATCAGATAGGCTTAGTCCCTAAGTTTCCATCTACTTGGGTGAAATTAGCCAACCACTCCCACCTGCACATGAATTTGGTTTCCAGCAACTTTGTGAGTAGGAGCTAAAACGCCTTGTACTGCATATTCAGCTAGACAAACAACAGATCTAGCTGGATTCAATTGGGTCTCTCCTCACAGGGTGTCTGGTTCAGTTTTATCTACAACCTTAATCGTATGACTTTTGTGGTGCCGAAAGTGTCCTTGGATGAACTGGGAATCCTA
>NW_008775117.1:0-320 GCF_000715545.1 Opisthorchis viverrini
CAGATGAGGTGAATGCACGAATCTCCAAGTATCGTGCCGGAGTTGCTAATTTCAATCACCTATGGCGTCAGAGGGGTTTGTACCTGAATCTCAAGGGACGTGTGTACGAAGCTACAACACAGGCTGTTTTGGTTGTTGTTTGGCTGTGAGACTTGGTCTGTTCGATCAGCAAAACTAGGACGTTCTCAGGTTTCCGACAATCGATATCTCAGAACCATAGCTTTGGTGTGTTGATGTCGGCGAAGTTGGTACGAAACAGTTAGAAAATGCGTTTTCGGTTATGCAGCGGGAACTTCCTTTAAAGAATGTGTCCAGCACCA
>NW_008775118.1:0-320 GCF_000715545.1 Opisthorchis viverrini
ATATAAGAAAACGAAGCAGAATCAGACATAGGGAGCTATTTTACAAAATCGAATGCTTCTTGAAATATCAAGTAACCGCTGAAAGAACTACACATTTGATTCTGGTGTAATAACCACCTAGCTGAATCCACAATTTGCTAAACGAAGAATACAAAACCTTGACCTTATTGAAGCAGAACAACATTAGACACTGTGTCAGCCTTTCACCGGATACCTGGATTCGTTTCATTTTGAATGAAAAACCCACAGTTCATACAGTTCATTTGTATCAGAGAATTATTACCAGTGAATAATTCATCGGTCCAATCAGGTTCGTGGTG
>NW_008775119.1:0-320 GCF_000715545.1 Opisthorchis viverrini
CGTTAAGACAATCGTCGTGTTGCGTGGAGGTTTGTATAACATCCCCACATGTCGCGTTTGCAATTCAAGCATGAACCCACTGACGTTTTTGTTGAACCACGTCGGCTTCCATTCGCCGCGAGAATCGTCATTTCACCGAGCGGAATACACGTTTTAACAGTTACTAGGACGAGAAAGTAAACCGTTCTCAGATACAACACAACCGTGAGAGGAATCCACTTTGTCTGCGTAGACGTAAACTTTGTTTTTTCTCCGAGTTTAGTCAGATTAGTGTTAACAGCTCAATAGCGTGGTACTTCACTTTAGGACTGGCGGCATTG
>NW_008775120.1:0-320 GCF_000715545.1 Opisthorchis viverrini
TCCCGGACTTTCTCGCTTCCACCATGTTTCCGGTCTTCTGGGTTCACGTGAATTCCGGATCCATGCACATTCTCCGATTCACCTGAGGATTCGCATTTTGTCGAGGGTGATGTCGATCAGGGCAGTTTCAGAAGAGGTTTCTCGAGGTCCAGCAAGTAGATCTACTCGTTTGACTCGTTCCACACGCAGACAGTCCTCGTTTTGCAGAGTTGCGCAAAGTGTCGTCTAGTAAGTCTCGGCATCAAACCCGGGTTGTCCGAAATGGCCTCTGATAGGTGGCTCTACTGGACATGTTCCACATCTGGGTCCGAGAACCACTC
>NW_008775121.1:0-320 GCF_000715545.1 Opisthorchis viverrini
CAAGATGGGAGACGTCCCAAATGATGGGACGAGTGGAATCGACATAAGTGCACTTGGAGGAATGTTGGTTTTTAATTGAGGCTCCCACCGGTAACCGATCGATCCATCTGAGCTCATGGGTGGCTCGCAGTTAGCGCTTGTGCTCAGAGTTTTTACTGGCTAGGAATAAATGTTGGCACCTAGGGATTAGTCCCAATCTGTATCAACGACTAAACCCGTTCCTAGGCATTTGTTTGAAAACCTGGGATTCCAATACTCAAAAAGCCACGAAGAGAAAACGGCCGAGATTCAGACGAATACTGCAAACCTCAAGGATAACG
>NW_008775122.1:0-320 GCF_000715545.1 Opisthorchis viverrini
GGGCCTACGTCAGAGCGGTTTTTGGGTGTGCCAACCAAGTTGTCTATTCAAGGTGCAGGAAGGACGTGACCCTCATTGTGCGTGCACAGCTAGTCGCTACGGCAATGGTTGTCGGCCTCAAGAACGTGGACTTTGTAATGTGTCTCGTGGTGCTTGACACACCCTGAAGTATCGTCACCTCTGAAGAGACCTATTTTTTACTTATGCCCTGTTTGAACCATGTTTGACCGAAAGGTTTTTACCGTTGGCTCATCAAACACACGGAGGAGGCATGGTAAGAAGTTTTTCAAGCACCGAGCCCACAATGTTATCAGGCAAAA
>NW_008775123.1:0-320 GCF_000715545.1 Opisthorchis viverrini
ATTGCATCACTTGATCAGAAAATGTGGTGGACAAACTCCCAAAGCACCAAAACAAAACGCTACAAGCCAATCTCAGTGGGTTAACTCTCGGTGGTTAGCATTTCCTTAGAAGATGACTTGAAATCCCAGCACTGTTCTTCTATAGGCGTACACACAGCAGACTTGTCCTAGTTGCTAGTAGAATTGCGGACTTGTTTTTGAAGAGTTGATAAACCCACCAAACACAAGAAAATCTGCCTTTACCTTTTGGCACCGTTTATGACTAATAAACTACAAAATGTAACTTGGTATAATGCAGCTCTATAATGTTTGTCTGAACA
>NW_008775124.1:0-320 GCF_000715545.1 Opisthorchis viverrini
AGTGTTTTCATACTTTGTTACCAGGTCATGCATTCTAGGTCATGGTGCAGGTTTTCTGCATCGAGAGCATTCTCCATCTCCTTGGCCGTCGAAATCCACTAGCGCTCTCTGTCATTCTTGAAGCTCATGGCTATCCAGTGTTCGAGGAATCTGTGTGTGCCATCAGTCGATAATATGGTCTTTCTGGCTGCAGTAAGGTCTGCTGATCACGATTAAACCCAGTGTTCATTTGGTCGAGTCCAGTGGCCTGGTCAAACAGTTCTGGAAGCTGAGCGCATTGCTTCTTTGACCCACTTCCATTCAACCTCCAAGCAATCTTC
>NW_008775125.1:0-320 GCF_000715545.1 Opisthorchis viverrini
CAGTGATTCTCTGAAGGTAGGAGTTCACAACAACCATCTTTGGATGAAAAACAGAGAGAAAGCTCGAAAGTCGAAGCCCAATAAGCAAGACCCTGAACCACCAACCATAGAAAGCAACCAGAGCCTCAGAGTCGGCGAGCCTACATTGAGGGGGTGGGCAAGCAAACAGCGCGCGGGAACAAGATTCGCACATGCCCGATACATTAAAACAATAGCCTTGTTTGAGGGCTTCGGGGCTTTGGATAGACTGGTAAATACTTGGTACGGTTAAGTCCAGCCGTTATCAGCAGCTCTAACATATAGCACGTCGTAGGTGGAGG
>NW_008775126.1:0-320 GCF_000715545.1 Opisthorchis viverrini
AGATTCGCGCGTCGCTGTTGGATGTCGTAAAATCAGTGACAACAGAAGGTTTGTTATAACCGGAGTCAAACTAAGACAGCTAGTACCGTTTTTGAAGATGGGCACCATAATCGGTTAGCTCTAGTTACCTGGAGCTGCCTCTTTCTATTAGGTAGGCGCGCCTATTCAGCATCTTTCCAAAAGTCATGGTGTTCGCAGCAGCCTAACACATTTATGTGATCCCACAGTATTTTTGAAGCTTAATACACAAATATCCTCGAACTAGTGGGCCCAACGGAACCGGCAACCGGAGAAACGTTGCAGTGACTAGCAACTTAATC
>NW_008775127.1:0-320 GCF_000715545.1 Opisthorchis viverrini
GGTAGTCAAGTCGAACTGCGCGCCTTCAGCCAGCGTGTGCACTGGTGGCAACAAACTTTGGACAACGGAGTAATCTCCAGATGCGACAGCCACTCGCAGGCGACGATGCCATGCCTGATAGGACGAGTAGAGTTCTGTACAAGACAGAATGTTAAGATGCGGTAAAATAAATGGGGAATTCCTTCTTCGTCACAGTCCATTGGGATGAATACTTACCAGGGAGAGCCGAAAGATCAAAGTCAACTCAAATGGTAACCAAAAAAGGCCTGCGGCATGTAGATGGAAGTTATCCAGTATTTAGAGCGCAAATTTACTGACCG
>NW_008775128.1:0-320 GCF_000715545.1 Opisthorchis viverrini
TTCGAATCATTATTCAGACGAAAACACCTCACCCGAGATTTTGACGCGCAAATCAAGCCAATCCATACAAAATAATGCACGGTTAATCCATGACTATTTCACTTTTTTATCAATCATAAGCCGTGAGTGACCCATGAAATTTCAGACATGTTAGAACTCAAAGCCTATCGGCTAATAGTCAAAAGTTAAACCAACCAGTCACGAGCGGCTGGTCAACAGTAAGAATAACTCTTTAGATTGAGGAAAATAAGTGTGCTCAGGCTGAACTAACAACAATGCGTCTCTTCGCTGAGTGCGACAGTTTGGTTGCAACCTTTCAT
>NW_008775129.1:0-320 GCF_000715545.1 Opisthorchis viverrini
TGTGAAAGCACACACGAAAATGTGGACTTTTGAATCTGTCTGCCAAAGCTGAAAAGAACTCAAAGACAGTTGTTCATAGCAGCAGGGCCTTTGAGTTTCATTGAGACTAGAGTGCTTCGTGAATTTGGGAATGCCCTCAACTGATGAATGCATTATTATGGTCCAAGAACAAGTCTTATCATACCACTGCAACAAAACGGTACTGATAAAACATTGCACACAAACAAATCCACGGCTTCCACATTCACGTCTGAGCAGTAATAGGTAGGCTGCAGAACCTACTTGTCTTTGACCAGGAAATTCGAAAATCGGAGAAGCGC
>NW_008775130.1:0-320 GCF_000715545.1 Opisthorchis viverrini
TTCGCTGTCGTGGAAACTGTACTGGTCTCAGATAATTATAAGGAAAATGAATCAACGACTTGGGTATCGACGTTACGTAAAATGTGAAGAATACTAAACAGTCACAAATAGCTTGCACATAAATGATGCCCTAGGCTGAATGCCTCTCGGTTTGGAGGTGGTTAGGACATACCACATGGCCCTGTTCACGGTAAAGTTGGCCTTTGGGTGTCACTTCAACACCAACCAGTTCTACCCTGCACCGACTGCACAGAAGATTCCAAGACAAGGGCCCGGAAGTTATCATCTCCGTTATGAGAAGCGAATCATCTAAATCACAA
>NW_008775131.1:0-320 GCF_000715545.1 Opisthorchis viverrini
AACGGACTATCAGACGCAGACATGTAAGTGCCTATTCTTTTGTCCTCTGCAAACGGTGAGAGAATGTCGCACGTTTAATTATGTAGGACCACCATGTAAATGCGCGATTACGAACGTCGCACGGCGCGTGAGAAAACTGAGTCCTGCACTGTAACGGAACCAATCCGGCGATTTGCATGTTCATTATCCCCGACGTTTTCTAGACATGACGGTGACTATTCCATAATTGCGGTTTGTGAAAATACTCCAAGTCATAACGGGGCAAGGCATCGCGATTTACTTATCTTAAAGTACATATTTACGCTAGAAATATTAAAAAA
>NW_008775132.1:0-320 GCF_000715545.1 Opisthorchis viverrini
ACGAAAGATTAAGGGAATGTATATCGATCTACTCACAGGAAAGTTAAATGAGCTGAAGAACCTGGTACAGACTCATCAGCACAAATTCACTTTCACGATCTATCTAAAGTCCAATCTGAAAAAGTTGTATTTTATCAATGAAGAATAACAGAGATTTTCAGGAGTCTTTGGAAAGTCATTGGTTATCTGTCGTTTCCTGTCTCTATTGACCACTCTAGGCCGATAAAAGAGTAGATATGTACCTATGGTCTGTTGATTTCACATCCTAGGAGTGGGGTTCGGTTTTGTTGAGACTGTTCAGAACAGCTGTAGTTTCTTCG
>NW_008775133.1:0-320 GCF_000715545.1 Opisthorchis viverrini
AATAAGTCTTCACCTTCCCACAATCGGGCACTACTGCGGCCGTGGCCTTGCGCCTTCTGATCGACTGACATTCAGTAAAAACGTGAAACACCACTCTGAAAACCAGTGATAGTCTATTGCACCAGGATCTGAATTTACGGCATACAGGTCGAGCAAAATTCACCAATCGATAACTTAAGCCACTTTGATGCTGGGTTAGCCAACAAAAACTCACCCTTTCATGGGTTCATTTAATTTGCTATCATCCGACTTACACTATTTTTCCCGTTGGACTCCATTTCATCTGATGCCTCCTTCACCTTATCCCTTCTTCATTTCCC
>NW_008775134.1:0-320 GCF_000715545.1 Opisthorchis viverrini
AAGGGTTACCAGCTAATACAATAATGTAACAACCAGGCGACGAAAAATTTGTCAGCTGTACAAGGAAATTAAACATTCCGAAATAAACAACCCGTAAAATAAGGCAATGCATTACTTAGTCTGCGAGATTGTTTCGCCCGGACAATATGGTGTTCTTTCTATCCACACAGGAGCAAATTTTGTGTTGTAGATTAAATTGCTTAAACTGGCTGCGATTAATAAGCCTCGATAGATTGCAAACCACTCTGTTGCTATAAGGATATGATAGAGGCATGAACACAACACGCATTTATGAAGATAGAAACCTTTTCCAGCACCCT
>NW_008775135.1:0-320 GCF_000715545.1 Opisthorchis viverrini
CTCAGATTGGCGAAACAGCAGATATAACACGCAGTTTGTCCGAAAATAACCCCAATGCATTCCCAACCACACATGATCTGATCTATATATTCGACTTCCTGATTCACATAAGACTGTATCTGAACTGTCATCCAATTGACTCTCCAACCGAATTATGCTCTGAGTCGAAAGGGTCAGAGCTCCTCTTATAAGGTTATGGTGGGCAACGTTCTGAAGCCCACTGATTTCAATGTAGGTCTTCGGAAACACCTCAATCAAAGTTTCCAGCATCACGTATAGCCGTGATTATTTCATCTCCATAATGATCATTGTCCTCCGAT
>NW_008775136.1:0-320 GCF_000715545.1 Opisthorchis viverrini
ATTTTATGGAGCGGAATCGCTCATTCACCAGCACATTCAAAGAGCTTATAAGTTCATTTTGGATGGAGAGTTGTGGTATTCGTTAGCCTGATTTTGATGGCACCAGGAATCGACAAAGACCACAATCACACCGGAGTCGATTAGCTCAGAAGCAACCGGCATATAACTTGGTATGGATGTTCTTTTTATATAGCACGATTGAATTCTCCTGGATCGGTTTCCACCCTTACTCAGGAAAGCAGGTCTAGGTCCACTTACTCTTCGTTTACAACAAACGTTTTGTCCTGAAGGTTTATGCGAGTGAGGAAAGCTGGTGATGA
>NW_008775137.1:0-320 GCF_000715545.1 Opisthorchis viverrini
AATTCTGCCTGTTTTGGAGGGTTTGTGTTTCCCAAATCAATCCTAGTAGTAAATTTCAGGGCAAACGGCCAGAGGGCTTTTTAAAAGAAGTTTCCCACTCTGAGGGGAAAATTGTCATACTATATGAACCTGATTTCTACAGGAGCGGTTCCGCAATCATCGTGACAAGTCATGCTGGCCCGGCAAATTTATCCGCATATATAATAAGCTACTGACAGGGTTCAAGTAGCGCAAACGTTTATACATACCGATAAACGTGAGCCCTCAACGAGCGGACACACCGCCATCTGAGTTTAGAAAATGATCATCTGATGACGGGG
>NW_008775138.1:0-320 GCF_000715545.1 Opisthorchis viverrini
GCTTACCTGATTGAACTAAAGTCATTCGAGGCCTCTGGCTGACCAAACTACAGTATGTTTTACCTGCAATTCAGGCAGCTGTAAGCTTGGCTTGATTCTTGGTCATCGTGCGATTTCTGAGACAAGCTGAATCAGATTCTGTGTGTGCAAGGTCCGAAATTCAGAGTCAAAACTAGTTATCTGGGACGGCTGCTTAGTCTTTTGGATTTTTTTTCGTATTGAAATTTTAAACCATGTTTATCGCACTGCATCTCAGAGGGTTTGCTGGTAACGCACCTTCGTGTCAGATGGGTGGGAGGGATCAAGATTCACCACTCTCC
>NW_008775139.1:0-320 GCF_000715545.1 Opisthorchis viverrini
AGAACAGGTGGCCGGACCACATGGAAAATAATCCCCAAGGAACTGAATCGGCAAACCATTAAGCACATTCACTCAAACTGCCAAATGAAGTCGCGTGTTAGATTGACAGGAAATCTAACTAAAAGTCTGCCAGTTGGTAAACGGGATTTGTACTGATTTATCTCGTGGTAATTAAGGCGTTGCTAGCAGCAAACATTATCACTACAAGACATACAACATCGCTAGCAGAACACGGTTGAACTTTCCATATCACTTTCGAATCGTCTTTTTTCAAGCCAGGCGGACAGAATCAGGCAAGTCGCAAGTCTGCATGTTATGAA
>NW_008775140.1:0-320 GCF_000715545.1 Opisthorchis viverrini
AGGGAGATCCAGATAGGAGGAAGGGTAAGTGTCATAAACAGTCGTATCCATCAGGAGACTGAGGTTGATAACGTTGTCTATCACTTTCAGCCACGCATGCCCTTTTTTCGTCATTTTTATTTCCAATAGCAGTATGTCTACGAAATGGAATCGGCATACAAATCGTGCAAACCGATTCTCCGAGAACAGGAGTGACTGGTGGACACAGCTGACGAGCTCTTACTCTTGTTCAACTCAAAAATTCCGCGAACCGGCAGGAAATGTTTGACATCAACCTCGGGCTAACGGGATTCAGTCACGACCGAACCGTCAATGCCATG
>NW_008775141.1:0-320 GCF_000715545.1 Opisthorchis viverrini
TCCGGGACAGCATGACAAAAATTTTGAACAATGATGCTCCGATGCGGTATAAACATGAATAATTTGAACACCCTATTATGAAGGAAATAAAGAAGATGTACATTGAATTGACTTTGGGTTAGCTCAATTCAATTCTGCTCAAGTGTCTACACATTCAAGCATTTTTGCAGGCAAGCTGGATAGGGACCCACAACAAGAAGGTCAATAACAGAGATTAAAAGCCATGTGCTGCAGCATCAACAATTTGATGTCTCCAAAAAAAGAATTTGAATGTTCTGCAACCGTTTTGAAAAGATTTTAATTCTTCGGATGTATACCGT
>NW_008775142.1:0-320 GCF_000715545.1 Opisthorchis viverrini
GAAATGAAAGTGTATGATGCCTCCAAAACTGGAGGCCTGTTTTCAACGGTCGGAATGAAAAGTTGTCACGATAAGGCGTCCCTTTTGGGAAGTTTTATTCCCTTCAGTTATTTTCATGCCGGCAGCATGAATAAACTTCCTTAATTGTTTGAAATCCCACAAAGCAGTTGAAGTCGGAAAACGTCTTTATTGTCATTTTTTTCGAGTCCTTCCCTATAGCTTTAAACAGATTATTATGGGGCTCGCGTTCCGATCAGTCACAGTTGAATAGTACTTCTGCTGCTCTGGTGAGTCCACAGGGAACAGGGGAAGCACCGGAC
>NW_008775143.1:0-320 GCF_000715545.1 Opisthorchis viverrini
AATGCAGCAGCAGCACCATCGTCATCATCATTATGATCATCATAATTATCCTCATGGACACAACCATCGTCATCACCATCTTCATCATCGGCACCACCATCATCATCACTGAGAGCATGACAGGATTCTTCTGCATGGAGGTTTCGCTGCCGCACATGGCGCCGTCTCATGCAAGATACTTCAAAGTATCATTTCCAGCGGGTCGATCGATTATCGAGATATAAGGGTTCGTGAGAATCAAGCTGGGTTTCGACCTGTCCGAAGATGCATCAACCACTTCTTTTAATTGAGGCAAAATCTTGGACAGCGCCTTTCTCACA
>NW_008775144.1:0-320 GCF_000715545.1 Opisthorchis viverrini
CTTCCAAGCTATTTTCCCAGGCACTTTCCGATACTGATTCAAATAGTTGTGGACCGCAGTTTCATAATTCCAATCGGTTGATCTTTTGATCGTTGCGGCCAGCAAGTGGGTCAAAATATGATACCGATGGTTGGTCTCCTCGGTCAAGTGCGAGTGATTGACAACCAATTGAATCATGCTCAACAGAAATGTATATTTCCATTTCGATGAAGTCATGGTCTCTTTCCAGTAACAGCCATTTGGAATCAATACATCTTAAAAGTGACCGAACACCTATTGCATCAATGGGGCTTCAAAAATAATCCTAACCGATCCTAGGC
>NW_008775145.1:0-320 GCF_000715545.1 Opisthorchis viverrini
AGTTACGTCGTGCGGGAATGACATCATCACTAGCAGCTGTAAGGACCGCGTAATTGCCCTACATTGGTTGCGGCTGCCATAAAGATACTTATTTTTAGGTGCATTCCTTCCTCTCTAGAGAGACCAAACTCCTCTGATCAGCTGAACTTTAGGATCAGTTATTGGGGTGTATTTTCTTAACGGTATCCAATAGCGATATTTCTACTCATCCAAAGCGCAACCAGATATCCATTTATTCCTTGTGTCCTGAGACTTTTATGCTGTAAGCGCGATGATCGATCGTCCCGGTTAAGGTTACATTAGTTTATAAACAGCGCTTC
>NW_008775146.1:0-320 GCF_000715545.1 Opisthorchis viverrini
TTTGTACTGTGACCATCGACTGCGCTTGTTTTGTCATATGCTTACTCCTCTGACCCTGTGTGAGCGCCATCCAAACATCCAAAGTCTGTCACCGCTTTCTTCTCAAACAAGTGAATGTGAAGACGCAACCACTTTTGTTGCCTATCTGAAGTGGAGTGCTACAGGCTTAGAATAAAATGTAAAAAATCACAAGAAAATGAACTGGATGGTTTGAGCGGACTAGTGTAAACAGTATAAACTAGGCGTATGGATTTTCGAAACCATTTACGAACAGGTGGCTAGAATTTCGACAAATACACTCACTTGCATATCGATTTGGT
>NW_008775147.1:0-320 GCF_000715545.1 Opisthorchis viverrini
ATTCCCGCCGGTTTCTCTTCTAACTCACAAACCTTTTCTAAATGATTCGTCTTAAAATCACTTGACGATAAATTTTGTTCACGGAAATAAATTTCACAGAATTTCTCTAAAATTCCGAGTGTCGTCCACAGGTTTGTACCGTCCCAGCCAGTTGATTGATGCATGCAATCTAGGTATTTTTAGAAATCAGTTAATCGTACTTTAATGAACGGATCAGATTGACATGTGCCGTTCGATTCCAACGATGTATGCTTTCTCGGTAATCAATGTTATCTAGTATTCCCTGTAACGGTGAACACAGATCCAATGTAGATATTCTG
>NW_008775148.1:0-320 GCF_000715545.1 Opisthorchis viverrini
CTTCAAACTGCCGTCCCCCGCTCCAAATTCTGTTTAATTTCAGCTGTGTATTTGCCATAATGCCGCTCGAGCAGTTCGTTGTAGCGCTTGTTACGTTCATTAATGTAGTCAATATCAGCGTCTGCATCGAAAGCTCGCCGGCGACTGTAAGCGGGACGCTTGGCTGCTTCATCTTGCACCCTCTTTGCTAGCCGCTCAACTGCTTCGGGATCATCTTTCCGGTCTTGTAGTCCGAGGGTGTTGACAGTTGGGAATGCCAGGTCGCCTCTGCGAGGAAAAAAGAAGGGGATAGTTATAGGGAGTTACGGTACTTCGGACAG
>NW_008775149.1:0-320 GCF_000715545.1 Opisthorchis viverrini
GCTCAAATTGTCTAGCTGGTGAGTCAAAACAAATCTGTTCACCCCAATCATAGCAAAACCTGGCTGTTGGTATTTTGTTTGTCTTTTTTGACGCAGTGTCCATCCTGCTGGATATAGCCGTATATTTTAAGCGCAGAATAAGAATAAAGGCAGCAAAAAACCTATGTCTGTGAATGTAGGCTGTGTTTGTGGCTGTGATTAGTTCTGTAATACAAAATCTTGAAAATGTTATGAAAAATGGAATTTATTCGTGTAATTTCTTTTTAAAACATTACAATCGAACAAATTTTCTAACAGCCCACTTCACACAACACTCACCT
>NW_008775150.1:0-320 GCF_000715545.1 Opisthorchis viverrini
AGTAGATGGGGGAATTTGACTATTCGGGCGAACATCCACGTTTCATTGGTAGAAATGCACGTTCTCTATGATTGAGTGGAGCCGATAGCTCGCAAGTCGTCTCTCATGAACATCAGAGAGCCTTGTGGAGAGCCCATTATGGCGCCGTTAGGTACAGACTTCCAATAAAATAGATTTTACATACCGGATGTGCACCCTCGTGATGCGGATATTCAAGTCTACATTGTTTTCATATGATCAAGAAAGCAAATGTTTTCCGTGGGAGGCAAGATGGTAAACAAGTGGGATATGCCCATTGTCTTTCTTTTGCATGCCTACCT
>NW_008775151.1:0-320 GCF_000715545.1 Opisthorchis viverrini
CCTTCAAGAATGATTTTTGTGGTTCGAAATGCTCCACTTCACTAGTGTGGTACGCGCATCCGGACAGTTAATTTCGAATCACTTACTAATCTTTGGCCGGTTCGTTCCTGCAGTCCACAAAACCAGTCGGAGTCTTATAATTACACTAATGTGGTTTGATTCACACAGGTCAAGATGATCAGCCTGGAGATGATAACACAGAGAAGTGACGAAGCGATCGTCAACGACGTTGTTAACAGATATCGATGAATAGCATGTATATGAAATGAGTGACGATGATTGTGTCCTCTGATTTCTGCTTGATAAGCGGAAAAACATTC
>NW_008775152.1:0-320 GCF_000715545.1 Opisthorchis viverrini
AAAATATTACTCATTAGAAATTCAGTTAAAATGTTTTTCACTGCGTTTGTCGTGGATACAGTGAACTCTGGCATTTGTAGTAAATACGCTCTGAAACAATACTAAATCGCACTGAAAACCGCGGGAACTACTGAAATGCTAGATAGATTGGCTTGAGCTACTTTGCTTTGCGGATCAAGATATTTGTGATTCAGAATGATGTGTCTACTATTTCAGCCCGCGGATATATGTAACTGACTAATAACTAATAACTATGTAAGTAACTAACTATAACTAATATGTATGAAAAACGGCAACTACAAGCAGAGAAAGGACATCGA
>NW_008775153.1:0-320 GCF_000715545.1 Opisthorchis viverrini
TCGAACGACGACCCAGTAACTGTCCTGGAAGTATAATTAGTGACAAAACGTCTGATGAAATGGTGGCGTCCACAAAAGAGACTAGACCCCTCAATGATAAAAATCTAGCCCAGCCCTTCGTGATTTGAAGCAAAAACAAGGGCCATTCGCAACGCCATTTCAGGATGCAAAATACCCTTCCAACAATGACCAGGATGAGAAATTCGGGGGTCGAGCTTTTGTACACTTTATCACAAAACGACTATCTGGAAAATAGCATCGACACGAGTGAGTAGTATCATACGACAAAATCTTTATCCATATGATGGACGACTACCTCA
>NW_008775154.1:0-320 GCF_000715545.1 Opisthorchis viverrini
GATGACTGGTGCTCACCACAAACAAAGTAGTGTCCAGATTGCTTCCAAGATGACGTGCGCAGATGTTTCTGGTAAAAAGGCGAAAGGTGCTTCTACAGAATTTGTAATCATAAGGATCATATGTTGTGGGATGGAAGTATTCACCCTCTGCAGTTTGTAAACTGTAACCAGGTGCACGGTTTGGCCGCCGTTTCTAGAAAGCGAAAGTGATTTCACACATGGCGCAATTTGACAAGACTAGCAATGTATTATGACCATGTAAACGCGATTCCCAAGAGGACAGATTCACGCATTTCTCAGCGTTCATCTAGAAAAATCTC
>NW_008775155.1:0-320 GCF_000715545.1 Opisthorchis viverrini
TGTGATTCATCATCATTCTGGCCCGACCTACGCCGTAAGCTACGCCAATTTTCTAACTATGAACACCCGGTTCATTCACTTGCTGGGCACTATATTTATTGATTAAAACCATCGTATGGGGATCATCATCATATCAAGGACAGGGATATATATTTGAAGACAGAGTATACCTGAAAACATATATTTGGTCAACCAGTTTATCTTATCTGATACTCATGACGTTAACAGGCCGTATATCTACTGATCCCATCCATTTTCTCCGATTCTGCCTTGCTGATTGTGCTTAGAAGATTTATAACCTCACATTTAAACTGTACAAT
>NW_008775156.1:0-320 GCF_000715545.1 Opisthorchis viverrini
TCATCTTCTGGATCTGGGCATTTACTTTGTCACTATCGGCGACATAAACGACGTCAAAATCTCTCTTGTCCCTTGATTTCGTCGTGCATTTTCACAAAAAACTCCTTGTCTCGCCGTCTAACACCCATTTTTTATGCATACGATTTGAACTAAGCGCCACTTCTTGAGTTTTGCTGCCATCAGCTACAGCTAAAAACCGGAGAGTGTAGTAAACGGTAATATAGGCTTGTCTGAAGAGACGGTGATTGGGCTTATGCTAGGTCTTCTGTGATGGGCTCTCCCGAAATTTTAGCCCGTCTGCAATTATGCAGGCTTTTTGC
>NW_008775157.1:0-320 GCF_000715545.1 Opisthorchis viverrini
ACCGCAGTCACCCAAGAGTTGAACATTTTTCCTCAGTTTCCTCCCACAAGACAGTGACAGTCATGTGCATGGTTTGCATAACACACATCAATCTGTGGGTGCTTTCTCCGTGTAGAAGAAAAGCTCCTCTTGGCAATGCAGTCTTGTAATCATTCTTGTTTCCAATGTTGTTTATACTACTGACTAAGGTAGTTCTCGACTCTCTCCTCGTCCACTAGTTCTGTGTTTTGTGACCAATTTACGCCACATAGTCCGTGTTTCCTCAGCAGGTACTGCATTCGCTATCCAGATAAATTCAGTCTTGCCTGTTTTGACGTCGG
>NW_008775158.1:0-320 GCF_000715545.1 Opisthorchis viverrini
AGCGCATCAGATGGCGTGTCCACAAAACTGCCAACCGAATCCAATGTAAATGTTCTCACAACCAGTGTAGACCAGAATCATCGGCACTCGACGGATGCTTCCACGGCAAACTTCGAGGAGAATTCCAGCTCTCCAAGCGGAGTTGAAGGCGGAGAAAATGACTCAACTGTCATTCCATTCCAGTCCATTCAATCTTCCGAAGTTCATACTAACTTGACGACGGTATCTGGTGTAACTGACCATGTCACATCAGACCTCAATCAAGACTTCACCGCTACCGTTAAATATGATGACTCTACTGCTTCTCAAACGACTTTGGG
>NW_008775159.1:0-320 GCF_000715545.1 Opisthorchis viverrini
TGGCAGTAACGGCTAGCAGTACACACGACTGGATACGCAGTTGAGGGTCGGGTGCTTCGGTTGGTACGGGCTAAATAATTCCGTGTTCATTTGTGAGGCATTGTTACTTTTGATTGTGGGGTAACCTTGATCATGCACGCTTTAATAGCCGGTTGCTCAGTCTCATCCATGTCAGGATACAACAGTATCTAGACGGATGGGCGAACCGAAGCCACTTGATTCAACAACCATGGCAGTAGCACCCGCGTAGCAAAGTGCTCCCATGATTCAGCAAGAGACAGTATTTCGGAATCAGTACGAGATTAAGAAGAGAAATTGGC
>NW_008775160.1:0-319 GCF_000715545.1 Opisthorchis viverrini
CGAGTTTTTATCAACCCTATTTCCCACTTAAACAACAGATTGTACATCAACTGAGTTCTACACTCAACTGTGCACCAAATTAGTGTTAACCAGAGACTAGACTGAATATCAGCTGCGTCTCCCGTTTGCAACGAGAAGTATAGATCGATAGGTCATTCCTCTAGCGGCATATCAAGCTGAAAGTCACTATAAACGAATGACTCGTGCAAGAATTAGCTAAGTATAGTGCTACGACCAAGTTAACTTGCAAATGAGAGTATAAATCCGCTTTGACGCACTTTGGTGATCACGTAAGAAATAAGCTTGACAGGATCTCGGA
>NW_008775161.1:0-319 GCF_000715545.1 Opisthorchis viverrini
CTGAGTTGTCTGGCCGCCACCACCCGGTGGAATGTTGAGTACTTCCAGTTACTCGATAGATTTAATGTGGGCGCACACTTCGTATGGAGGTTTCCTGCGTCTGTGGCACCCATGGCGTTTTGGATGCGGATTAACATTGATGTTAGCCTTAAGGTATTAGCCGACACAGCGACGCCGTAATTACTCGAAGAAAATTGCCGCACCCATGGGATGTCCAGATGAAATATGCAAAAAAGCACGTGGTTCGCAACTCGACTCGTCCTCCTTCCTGCAGACGAAAAAGCATGGTTGCACTGTCTTGTTTGTCGATCTGTTACCG
>NW_008775162.1:0-319 GCF_000715545.1 Opisthorchis viverrini
GTACGCGTTAACGGACCAGCCTCGAATACACATCGCAATCAATCACCGGTGACAAAGGTCGATCATCGCCTGCCGATTCTTCTGGAATACCAACGTAGACTCCAGTCATGCACTTGCGCGCTGCTGATTTTCATCACGCTTTTCAGGTCTTCATAAAAGCGTGCACAATTCACTTAGTGCTTGAGAAACTGATGGACCCAGAAATCGAATAAACTTATCAGAAGTGGCTGCTCGAGCTACTTTAGCGGCCAAGGTGCGAACTCATCGACCGTAAGGTTCGTGATTCGAACTCAAATGCTGTCTAGGCTTGGGCAACCTG
>NW_008775163.1:0-319 GCF_000715545.1 Opisthorchis viverrini
CGCCACATATTTGGAAGAAAAAAGAGCCCAATAGACCGAGCCTGTTTTTTGTTGTACTGGGTGAAATTATGAGTACAAACTATATTTTTCTCTCTTCGGAATGCCGCTAGCACTTGGTCTGCATCGATCTGGACAGGGTATTTTTTAAACCGCCTAACTTTCGACCACCCCGGATAAAGCTTTAGCACAAAAAATGGCTCACATTGAGAATGATGATTTGAATGTACGGCACAGTCAGTCAAAATGACCTCTTTGAAGACCAATGTCTGCATACTGACATTGCTCAAATGACCACCACCTATATCCTTTTGGCTTACTG
>NW_008775164.1:0-319 GCF_000715545.1 Opisthorchis viverrini
TTATGTCGATTGGCTCAACTGCAGGCATGAGGTTTGGGTTCGGTCACAGCCAAACTTTCATTAATAGATGAAATCACTGCCTCACACCAATGGATGCGGTGGAATGAGGGGGAGATTTTCGTAAACAGTTACGCACCCATCGGAGAAGATTGTCAAGGATGAGCAGTGTTGGTCGTCGGAAGAAGTGCCGCAGTTCAAGCACCTATCCCAAAGTGAAAATGTGATTGAGTCAACCTCGATCAGGGACGAGCCCAACTTGAGTGCGACGAATCTTATGCTCACGATAACGGTTGATATCACAGTCCTACGTTCTTCTGTA
>NW_008775165.1:0-319 GCF_000715545.1 Opisthorchis viverrini
TAATTGACCCTTTGGTAGCCTCCACCCAGCCCACAATCCTTCCGAAGTGCCTAAACTTTAGACACTCATTTAGACATTGGATAGAAACAGACAACAAGAACACTATCGACATCGATTAGCAACCGTAGCTTGTGGCGCCTTTAGTCATACAAAAAAGGGATCACCCGGGCTCCATTCTGGAATGCAAGTCGCGCCGACAGTACCCGGACTTTCCGTAATCGCTATCATACTCTTTTGCGCCACTCTTAATCGTGTAGATAAATAGCATTCTCTTTGGCTAATGATGGTTCGGCGTGCACAATACATGGCCTAACTAACA
>NW_008775166.1:0-319 GCF_000715545.1 Opisthorchis viverrini
CAAATCCAGGAGGGATGGTAGTTGGCCAGTGCGGTATCTGGTGGGTCCAAGCGCTCTGACGAACGACTTCAAACAGCGCCGCTGCAAAACGTCCACCTGATTCGACGCGCTGGAGCTCAATCCAGAAGGCCTTTGCGGCGTCGAAGTCACCTACCAGCAGTTAATGGGTGAAGCGTTAGTTGGAGGAGAGTTTCTCGAGGGTTTACATGAGTAATTAGTCATCTTCATGGGGACTCGAAAGGCTACGGTAGACCACGCCAAGAAGGAGAGAATCGTCCCCGCGCAGCGAGAGTGCATCGCAAAAGGTTCAGGGGTGGTG
>NW_008775167.1:0-319 GCF_000715545.1 Opisthorchis viverrini
AGTCTCTATCGCGTACTCGCGCGTTACAATCCGGTATTCCGGTGCGCTGCAAGATACAGACGAGAGGCCGATACTGAGTTGAACTGAAGTCGCCAAACGAAACAAAGATGCATATCATGCCACACTAGCTACGTCAGCAAGGACATCACGCACACCCAGGAACGTGGAACCAGGATAGGAGGAACCGCGTGGGAAGCGGCTTATACGTAAAGAAACCGCAGTCCTTTTTCAACTTTCGATTCGTGAGACTTTGGTGGATATAGGGAAACTCGCTAATTCCACTCTTTAACTGCAGACATCAACTTAACTGAGAGACGAA
>NW_008775168.1:0-319 GCF_000715545.1 Opisthorchis viverrini
CGCAAGTCCCACATATTTGCGAGCAATGTTTATCTACTCACAATGGATACTCGCGTCCGCAGTTTCGGCAACCTACAAATCGAACTTAATGATCGCTGTATGACCGCGTTCTCACAAAACATTGATGATCTCAATCCCCACTTTTGGAACAACTTTTAGGACAAACTTCTCTCCGATCTGGTACCTGTTTCAATCAATCAACCGATCAATCAACCGAATGAATGCCGCCGTATAGATGAAAGTGTTAGCTGTCATGTTCTTCAGACACCGGGTTTTCTGTCAGTTAAGCCTTCCGATATGGTCGCGCAACTTCATTGAC
>NW_008775169.1:0-319 GCF_000715545.1 Opisthorchis viverrini
AACTGAGATTGAGCCACATCAAATACCTTAAGAGGTGTGGATTATTGAGTGAAGCACTGTTCATTTTGGTTGCCTACAACTGCCGGATTCTGGGACTTAAGTAATAGCTTCTTGGTTACCTGCTGCTTTCGAGTGAGAGCAGGTTTAGTATACATGTTCTGGGATTCATCGGTTGAGGAGAGGGTGGCCCGAGCTGTCATCAGACGCAAGGCATCTTTTTCATCCCGGAATCGCATTGTCACTGAGCGGTACATGGATGGTTTCAGCCATTGGAGCGGTTGTGCCGTTCACGTGATCTCAAGCATTTTACATGAAGTCG
>NW_008775170.1:0-319 GCF_000715545.1 Opisthorchis viverrini
AAAAAATGGACCAGCTATCCTCAGTTGAATCTATGTTAGTGCACACAACTACACACGCCAATAACAATTAGTAGTACAGTATAATACCAGTGAGTGAATCACTCTAGTTGCGCATAGCTTCGATACCACTCTGAAGGAAGCGCGACAACTGAGATACCGCCAGGTTGCTGAAGCCCAGAGAGAAACGGTTGAGACGCCGCCGTTTGGTTCAAATCACGGACCCTCCGGTCAGAAAGTTCGCCCTTGAACTTTGATCGGTCTCAAGCTATGACTATAAGCATATGGCGTGCACAACAACCTTGGAAAATTGATCAGATGT
>NW_008775171.1:0-319 GCF_000715545.1 Opisthorchis viverrini
CATTTTACGGGTATACATTTGGAAGTTACAAACTATGCTTGCGGATAAAGTCGAACACTCGCGTACTAACGGGATAAACGTTGAAGCAAGCCTGTTTATGTCAAACTCTAAAATGATTTTGTCCCATTAGTGCTCTGACTTCGTCGTCTCTGTGATACTACGCCAAAGGATGAGATTCCAAGCGAGTTTTCGGACAATAAACCAATCTCAGAACGTCCCTGTTTGGACCTCAGGTCAACTCGGCTTACTTCACGTCGGAGCCTGTTTGCCTGCAAATATAATGCTTGCGTGACATCATGACAAACGAGAGAATCAGCTG
>NW_008775172.1:0-319 GCF_000715545.1 Opisthorchis viverrini
TTTGAAGTGCGCTTCCCTTGATGGTTTTGAGCAGGCGGATTGTTCTGACGAAAACAACCATCACAAAGATGATTTAGTGTTAACAGAACAATTCGTTGTGTTTCTACCTCGTCGGTCTGGTCATGTGATAGTTTTGTTGGTTTGTTGTGTAGCAAGAGAAATTTCCGGGGATGCCCATTTCATAACAGAGTTTTCCGAAGTTATTCTCCTTTTGGGACACAGGCTCCTCTAGCAGCTGCTCCGCAGCCTCAGTGCCGGTCGTCATTCCTCTGTTCATGTTTCACTGTTCTATCAAAATGTCCGGAGGCGACGCATCCAG
>NW_008775173.1:0-319 GCF_000715545.1 Opisthorchis viverrini
CGCATATGCTGCAGCTGACACCAATTTGGTCGCGTCGATGGATTTCATGGTAATGTGCGAATAGTCTTACCCAACAAATTGTTCTACTCATGTAATCTTTTTTGGAAGCAATTCATCTCTTTTAATGAATAGACGGTTTAGGAGTAGGGCAATTCAATTCTCCTCTAAAGCACACACCCGCCTAAGGGTTAATCCGTTTTAGCATGAGGATCACCCTAAGATCGACGGAAGTAGTGGAGGTTCGTGAAATTCCAGCATAAGCGGAAGGCTCAGTATGATCTGGGTTTATTTGTTACACATGAGTGCCGTACAGATTGAA
>NW_008775174.1:0-319 GCF_000715545.1 Opisthorchis viverrini
TTTTTTGAATAGGATAATCACCGTCGAGGCGCTTCATCCCTTTGGACTTTTTGCTGATTCCAGATATTTTGCGGCAGGTCCATAAGGTTAAACAGGACGGTATCACCATTTTTAAGAATGCAGAGTGCAAGCTGTTTCAACCGAGTGCCTTTTTCTGCTGGAGCAATGAAACTGCACACTGGACTTCCGTCAACGATGGTGGACTGACGCAAACAGATCACTAGGGTTCCGGAAATCCTTCCAGGTCAGCTGATGAAGCCCAGCAGGACCGTTCTCCAAAAAGTCCAGGATTACGCCTTTGTGAATGGACTTAAGTTCC
>NW_008775175.1:0-319 GCF_000715545.1 Opisthorchis viverrini
TTTTTTAGACACAAGCGACAAGTGTCCCCCAATCCTCGGATGTAAAAGCGCTTGAGTTAGCAGTGTAAACGCTGTCTCACTTTTCTGAACAATGCACAGGTTCAAATAGTTATTTGACCATTCACCTCCGTCCTCCGATCCTTAATCCGTCCATCTGTTTCGCTCATCGGTCGTTACATGCTCAATAAACCTTGTCCAAACTGTCTGGCAACAGATATCAGAAGTATTTTGCATTCCAGGGATGGAGAATATGGTTTATGTCGCGACCGATTGTCATCAATCTGTACGTTCCGAAGCCCATTAAAGTTCGGCCAAAAAA
>NW_008775176.1:0-319 GCF_000715545.1 Opisthorchis viverrini
TGATTGGAGACCTTGTGGAGATTACCGTTTTCTCAATAACTACACTATCCCAGACAGGCATCCCATCCCATATACCTACGATTCCGCAAGCACCGCATGCCACAAGTATTTTCTCCAAACTCGACCTAGCACGAGCATATGACCATATCCGTGGATGACATCCCTAAAACACCTGTTACAACGCCGTTTGGTCTCTTCGATTTCATGCTTACGCCTTTGGGTCTTCGAAACGCAACTCAAACCTTTCAACGTTTCATGGACGAAGGTTTGCTTGGTTCGCCTTTTGTCTATGCTTATCTAGACGACGTTTTAATTGCTA
>NW_008775177.1:0-319 GCF_000715545.1 Opisthorchis viverrini
CATATCATATTGTTTTGCCCGCAGCGTCATTGTCCTCAAAATAAACGGTCAGGTGATTTACAGCGTCCAGGTTGAACCAGGTTGAAATGGAATCGACATGCTAGTCAGCTACGGCCGACTGAGTGTCCGATCCCAAAAGTGGAAGAACAGTTACTAGACCCCAACTTGCTGCGTGAAACCTTCGATCTCCCAAGGTCAGCACCAACAGCCACCGCTTCACATGTACCTTCCAAGACGGATCCACTTCTGCAACCGAGATGCCCTACCGCTCCCGCCAGAAGACCGGTGGAACATCAGCGAATATACACTCATTTGCAAA
>NW_008775178.1:0-319 GCF_000715545.1 Opisthorchis viverrini
CGAGGCTCCTTACACCTGAGTCGTATCACCGAGAGCTTCAAACTTTGTCCTACATTGCTTGGGCAGAGTACCCACAAAGACAATACCAAGTGACTCCGTCACGAACTTGTGTTTGTTCCCACGACAGTTGACGGAGCATTTTAGCACCAACCTGACTGCCGTCAACGTCCACCGAAATGACATGGCCAAAGTAGGCCAAAAGTACGAAACTATTTGCTCCCTTTGTTTCACAAAACAGTGAATTAATAGGAGTTCAGAATCACAGCTCCACAGAAGACGGTGCAAAGGAGAGAAAAGTGGACTGATATGATATCTTACC
>NW_008775179.1:0-319 GCF_000715545.1 Opisthorchis viverrini
TTTTTTCAAGGAAAACCTGTCTTCGCCAAAGTAAATAGCTTTTCGTGGTTGGGTAGCAGTGTAGTACCGGCGGTTACGTTAGCATTACCTGGTTAGTCCTTATGATGGTCTATTTTTATATGTTTTCTTCTGAAACTTCGTGGACGGAAAAAGCCTCCTTAGACTATTCAAGGGAGTAGCCTCTCACTGAAGGTCTTGATTTAAAAAGCTCCTATACGGAGCATTCATCTATATCACAGAGATCGCGATTTAAGTTAAAACATCTTTTGGGCTTCAGTGACCAGAAAGTTGACGAAACTACCTACAGCAAACCTCCTTT
>NW_008775180.1:0-319 GCF_000715545.1 Opisthorchis viverrini
CCTAAATATACCCGTGTACAAAGTAATTTAGTTTCAACTGAAGTTCTCGCCTTATGCTTTGAAACACTTCCAGCTCCCAGCAAATGATTTAGAATCACGGGTGAACGTTCTGCAACTGAATGTGTTCCACTAGGTAGGATGATTGAACTGTGCGGAAGACTGCGTTCACCCGATAAGCCCGAACAACGGACAGTCAACAAGTCTGCAGCAAACTTATGACAAGTATGTTCGCCCGAATGGTCCTCCCTAGTTGGCCACTACCGACGGCTTGGCAAGAGAATAACCTAATCGTCTGCTTCGCGACCTAGATCAATGCTTT
>NW_008775181.1:0-319 GCF_000715545.1 Opisthorchis viverrini
CTATATGAAGACTGTTTTTACCTTTACGTTTTGTTCCGATAAAGAACATATGATATTCTTTATGATAAACGCCTTTGTGGAAGAGGCCACCAAAACATTAGATAGGCTCTTTTCTTCAAGAAATAACTTGTTGCGTATATTATGCTTGGCACGTGCCAGAAATCCGAATTCAGTGCACAAATAGTCACGTCATGCATACTAACCATTTTTTAAGATCATATTTCCACAAGTTTAGATAACTCAGGCTGTATATGACTGTATTTTCGGGATAAACTTCGGATAATCCTTTTCTTCTTGTCTGCTATCTGTCACTTGCCTA
>NW_008775182.1:0-319 GCF_000715545.1 Opisthorchis viverrini
TATATGGGTGACTGGGTCGCTACAAATCCTGGTGGCGGCGATCGTTTCCTGAACGTGATTTTCCGAATGCCTGAGTACCCATCATTAATCGTCTTGAGGTACCTGAGCCCATGAAACCCTAATCTGAACAATCAGCATGCTGGAACTAACAAGGTGGGATCAATCTGCGCTATCTAACATATGGTACCTGGCCCCTTCCATCAGCCTGTCGTGGCTCAGACGTCAGCGGCAAGCACTACCATTCGAGGCAAAGTGAAAACGGTAGAATTATGTTAAAACATTGGTGACAATGCCTCCGACTGCCAGTTTGAGGCAAAAG
>NW_008775183.1:0-319 GCF_000715545.1 Opisthorchis viverrini
TTGCCGTAGGTATCGCTGTTTGGAGTAAAGACCCGTGGAAGCACATCAAGTGACAAAGTAGCTTCCCCCTCTCGAGAACTTTCCAATTTCCAGCCATCTTTGGTATCACTAAGCTAATCCTTCACCTGACCATTGTATTTTTGGTGGTAGGTAGGTGTGCAATCCTGCCACCAGTCTATGGAATTGCAGTAGTTTAGAAAAGTACTGGAAGTGATCTGTGGAATGAGGAATTCCAAACTGGGAGAGTAGATGCTCGAGGGCAAAGATGATATTTTAACGCGATTACGGAATTGTTCATAGCCACACCACTCTCTTTTGA
>NW_008775184.1:0-319 GCF_000715545.1 Opisthorchis viverrini
TCGCACGCTTATTTTTTGAATATAGACACTATCAATTCTTTCCAGCTTGTCGAAGCGGTTCTTTCGAGATAGAAGCAACTAAGTAACAAAAGTTCACCCCTGCGATTGAACAGAATAGTAAATGTTTCGTCGGTCACTCATGTTTGCATTTGTTGGCGTCCCAGCAAGCTCTTTCTTACTCTGCTTAGAGACGGACATCGTTTACTCAGTCAGCACTTGTCTTCCATACGAGCCTGAGATATCCTAGCGTTCAAGGTGAGAAACTACTGCACAGGAAGTCCGTGGTCGAGTCCAACCTTGCCCTTCTATTGTTCCTGTC
>NW_008775185.1:0-319 GCF_000715545.1 Opisthorchis viverrini
TGGATGTTCCGAAAACGGAAGTTCTCATACTTGAGACTCTCCTCACTCGGAAGAATTTATCAATTTCCACAGTATCCAACAAGGGAGTCTAGGTATTCGCAGCTGAAGCCGGAGATGTCCTGTGTGCGGTACAGATTACTGATTCAGATAGAAATCAGCTGAGCCTCTCCGAATTCGTATGCGAATGAGAGTAGTTGTTGAAGGTCACATGAAGCCGCGCCTTTATGGCTAAACCCCTTCTATGAAAGTACAATTATCGAAGTCCTGAAAGCAGATTTTATGGTTGGAGGAACTTTGCTTCACTGTCTTGCAATAAAAA
>NW_008775186.1:0-319 GCF_000715545.1 Opisthorchis viverrini
CTATCAAGTTTATTAATGTGCAAAACATTCTGTTGAGATGATCTTACACAAACGATTAAGCGTAAATTATGCGGACCTGGTGGAAGAAAGGGCACAGAGATAATTGGAAAAAATAATCGCTAAGGTAGACTCCGTGAGACGCAGCAGAACTCGTCGCAAGTGGTGAGTTTGCTTTACAAGAAGATACTTTAAACCTCACACTTGGTGCACGTGTGGGAAAACAGGAAAACGGGACCTCTTGCCCTAAACACGTGTATAAAAATATTATAAGGCACTGTGATTACCCGCAATAAGTGCAAGATTTTACGAGACACTGAGC
>NW_008775187.1:0-319 GCF_000715545.1 Opisthorchis viverrini
TGGCCTGATGCAGCCCATCCGGTTTCCAGGGGACATCACAAAGTAGAGAATCAGTGGGGTTCCACGTGATTCTCTCGGAAAACCAAAGTAGTGTGGAAAGCACGAGAATTTCGCTTAGTTGCGTTTTTCTCTAAATCCTCTACCATAAATTACTTTTGAAATGTTCGACAGAGGGCACTGGTACTTCAGTTGATCACAGATTTTAAGAAAATTGGACTCATTGGAGCTCGTCTGTATGGCACTTGGATTAGCTTCCTCCGGATCTTGGTACCAACGTTGCAGCCTACACAATTGACGCATAAGGAGTTCTGATCAACTT
>NW_008775188.1:0-319 GCF_000715545.1 Opisthorchis viverrini
AAGCAGTCGAGATGTGAGTTTGGGTTGTTACTACAGGTCTTCCGGTTCGTAAGTTGCCGCCTTAACCAGTGAACTATCTCGAAAAATCCATTTTACTCTTCGGTGACAGGGAGAACATGTAAAGTAGACTGATCAGAAAGAAACATTGATTCTGGTAGACAAAACGCAATCCAACTGAGGATACCGATTTCGGATGGCTCCGCCGGATGTAGATTTGCGGGAAATGAGACCACAGCTTCCGAAAGACATTATTTAGCCTGCTACCTTGGATGCTCTTAAAGACGCACCCATACAATCGACACCTATCTCCAATAATTCC
>NW_008775189.1:0-319 GCF_000715545.1 Opisthorchis viverrini
CTGATATTCAGTGCTTGAGTAGGCCTGGGAGCACTGTATCACAGACAAAACTCACAGTACTGTACAAAGGAGTGGTGATCTTGTCCCAGTATGGATTCACGTGACGGTGGAGCAGTTGGAAAACTCTAGACGGCGATCCTGGTGAACTCGTCTAACATTCGGATCTGCCAGGTTCTCAGTTGCCAAGCAATTTGTCCGTACCTTACGCGTCCCTGAGAAATGAAGGGCGAGGCGACTCCGAACCAGTGCGTGGTCAGAATCCACAAGTGTTCTAGTACGCGCGGCAGTCAGTTGGTGATTCGCGTCATCGGTAAAGCGT
>NW_008775190.1:0-319 GCF_000715545.1 Opisthorchis viverrini
CTGCACACCTGCGATGAACTGGTCGGACATCAGCCGCTGTCTCGCCGCTCGATTAAGTACCGGCAAGGCCCTTGAAGAGCACAATTTGCTTCTAAAATGCGTGGGATGAACCAAAAGTTGCTTGCAGTCTGTTTTCACAAATGTCACCATGTTTCCGACACAATTCTGATGATTTCAACATTTCCTCCAAAACGTGCGTCCAAATGCAACAAAGGTGGTGAAGCAGCTACTAAATTACAAGAACTTTTTGGTCGCCTGGAAACTTTCATTGCGTAGCAACTTAAATGAGACCATGACATTAAAATCCATACAGTTGATT
>NW_008775191.1:0-319 GCF_000715545.1 Opisthorchis viverrini
CCAACGGATAATAAGTAGCTTAGAATGAAGGGTAATTCGCAAGACATCTAATCTCTCCATCTGAGAAGCTGTCACGCGAGCAGCCAGTTAACATGTGATATAAAACCCGTGAGTGTAGGATAAGTGGTTGTACATCCTGTCTAGGTCCGAGTTACCACACTGCTAACCAGGAATTCGCTAGGCTTTTAACTACTAGTCGGGAGCCGCGTGTTCGAATCCCGTTGGAGTTTCGTATTACGCACACTACTGATGATTACCAATAAGGAAGAAATAACTTCTTGACTTTTCGACGAAGAATTATTTCATTTACAGGAAAAAA
>NW_008775192.1:0-319 GCF_000715545.1 Opisthorchis viverrini
ATGAAACGTGTTGTCGCAGCAACTAATATTTTCATCAAATATGTTTTACTTGAGGACTGAGCCAGTCCTAAAAATATACTACCCGTGTCGATCACAAGTGAGATTGTAAACATTTTCTGTCACTGGAATGATTGACATGATCGATTTCTAAACGACTCAACTAAATAGACTCTCTTTATAATGTAGGGTGGTTACTTGGTTCGTTAAACATATGATGACATATGTAGTGACTGCTCTCATATACAATCCAAAATTTCAACTGTTGCGTTGAACACATACTGACATTGCTTCATCAGTGCGGTGCATGCTTACCTTATAA
>NW_008775193.1:0-319 GCF_000715545.1 Opisthorchis viverrini
TCAGGAAGGTCAGATTCCTGAAGACTATCCCAGAATTTCCGAAACCCACTAAGACTCTAGAACTTCACTAAGCACCGATCAGACAGTCTTGTGTTGAGGTCAGACGGTGTCCCCTGAATATATAGCACAAGGGCGTTGTACGTTTTGCACTCATCCGCCTGTCCGCAATAAGGTTTTTGTGTTTCTTGTCGGCGAGTCTTTTGTCCGGTACTAGACACCGGAGCGGGGACTGTAGTCAGATATAACGACGCCCGAACTCACAAAACCATTACAATAACTGCTGAAGCACCGAAGGAAATTTCGCTGCAACAACAAAATC
>NW_008775194.1:0-319 GCF_000715545.1 Opisthorchis viverrini
AACTGATGAGGATTTCACCGTAAGGCTGGTAATCCAGCTATGTGGCTCTTGGGCGATGCCGCCTCCTCTTCCACGCAAGCTGAAGTGTTTCAGCCGGAAGAACATCATGGGGCAGCAGTCTAAGCTGTTAACGACTGTCAACACAAGGGCTACAGTAACGTGGAAATTAACGGAGCCGCAAAAAGTGTGAGGGGCCGCCCCCTGAAGGTGTTTCGTAGATCACGTGCATCTCATTTCGAGAGTACTTGAATCGCACCAGTAGATTCTCTTAGAACGCCGCTCGGGATTGGTGCAGACAAATACCACGAAATCACGCTAC
>NW_008775195.1:0-319 GCF_000715545.1 Opisthorchis viverrini
TCCCGGATCGGTTTTGTTCTTGTCGTTCACTGTCTCCCATGAATCTGAAACGCACAAGCGAAAAATAGCGTAGCACTGTTCCGTAACTCCTCAGAGAGGGCTGTATACTTGCTGCGCGATGATTCGCACAGCGAAACGTCTATATGTGCATTGAACTACGTACCAGCTGTCGGAAGATGGTTATTTCACTCAGCTACCACGCGAAACGAGGAGTTTTTGATCGACAAAAGTGTGCTGTCTGAGCTTAAAAATCTTCTTGACATATCTTCTTCGTGTGCTGTCTGTGTCATCGGTGAAAAACCTGCTGTCCAAACCTTGT
>NW_008775196.1:0-319 GCF_000715545.1 Opisthorchis viverrini
TGGCATATCCATAAGCCTCAGGGGACTGGATATCAGGCCGCGTGGTTGTGAAATTCGGCCTTTTTAAGCAGTGGAATCAAGGCGTCTTCAAGTTTTCGACAACTGTTGTCTCGGAACCATAGTTCTCGTAGGTTGGTCTTGGCAAATCCGAAAAGAAGCAATCGAAACTCAAGTTTATGGTTGTACAGAAAGGGACTTCCATCGAAGAATTCGCCAAGCTTGTACCGCGCAAACTGAACCATCGTTTTGTCGAAGAGTACTGTTTTCTCTGCCCAGGGCAGAGTGGCAAAAACAGACAGGTGGTCAGTCTTCGACCGGA
>NW_008775197.1:0-319 GCF_000715545.1 Opisthorchis viverrini
ATCTGGTGATCCTGACGCAATGAGTTGTGAAGTCTATGGTGTAATAATTGCACTCAGCCTCATGGCTGAAAGCGCCCTACTAGGCCGGTTAACAATGGACCTTACCGTTGCGCTACCCGGTCGCCTGGTCCAATTAGAAATAACGCAGTGCAACGCGGACAAAGGTGTTTATTCGTAGAATCAGAATAAGTCCCGACGGACTTGCTGTGCTGAGACTGCGAAGGACGAGTTTTATTAAGATGTGTTATGACTGCTTTGGTTGGCAAAAGGGCGGATATATTAACCCCGGCGGGTAATATATACGCCGAGATTGATCGAC
>NW_008775198.1:0-319 GCF_000715545.1 Opisthorchis viverrini
GCAAACCGTCGCACCACGATAAATTCAAGTCTTGCTGCGTGACCTTGATGCTAGTGATCTGCTTAGCGGACGTGAAAAGAATCTACAATAATAGGCCTGTGGTTCTGGTGTGTGATGACCCAGTCAAGCGTGCACACAACGCGCTTCGAGTGACCTGAAATCGCCTCGAGGATACTACAGGATTTGAAGTTGGGAAAGCAGCTCGCTCCAGCGCTGTGCACATGCTTGGATGCAAATACATATGTCTAATGCTTTCGTGAAATGTGTCTAATAAACTATACAGGTGAAAAGGTTTAAACTGATACATAGGCTGAAGATT
>NW_008775199.1:0-319 GCF_000715545.1 Opisthorchis viverrini
AGTTTCCTTCAATAAACTAAAGTGGGATTGGTAGAATATCGCGATCTCTGTGCATCAATATCTGGTTGGAGGGTATCATAAACGAAGGATTTAGTTGTGTCTCCTGTGGAAACTTAGGGTGTCCAATGTTCAATATTGTTCCTTATGACACGTGATCGCGTATTACCGAGAGCACATTCCACTGGCTGATTTTCTTTGGACTGCTGCTTGTTTTCGGAGATAGAACAGGTCGTGTGTCGTGTTCCACAAAGCCGACTGGAGCTGTCGCATAAAACATTATGGATTTTTTCGAATGTTCATAACATTAAACATGCTGACG
>NW_008775200.1:0-319 GCF_000715545.1 Opisthorchis viverrini
AACAGAAAACGGACAGCTGAACGATGTCTTACTGACACATGGGTTTGGAATCATCTCAGAAACTTCCATTGGTAAAGCGTTTTTCTCGCTATTCTACACTGAAACGGGTTTATCTAGCAACTGCATCACCTCAGTAGGAGCTCACTAGAAGTCTGGGTGGGAATGTCCAAAGATAATAGATGACACATAGTCATGCCGAAACAGGTAAGAATGACAAAAGTTCAGCTGACCAGACAAACGCCGATCATTTGAGCATCCCATTGAAAGTTGGACCATGAACGACCCCCTCCAAGGTAGAGCCAAGCTGTGGCCATTGTCA
>NW_008775201.1:0-319 GCF_000715545.1 Opisthorchis viverrini
TTCTAACCAAACCATCGCCTCATAGTTCGCATTCATTAACTACCCCCAGGGTCCACATATTGCACCAGCCACATTTTTTCTGAAGTTTTTTTGCGGTTTCTGCCACTGGGTTTGTTCTTGAAATGGTGGTGTATATTCCTTCACCTGTGGCTTCCAAAAAACCTGCGTCAAGTAATCAACTTGTTGCTGACGTTATCTCGGCACAAACCCTTATACCTCGTTATGAATGAGCAAGTCACTCAGTATTAACGCTGGCTTGCCAAAATAATTGGTTTCGTTGGGCACAAAAGAACGTCTATTCGTGATCCGCTCCGCTTTC
>NW_008775202.1:0-319 GCF_000715545.1 Opisthorchis viverrini
CCCGTGAATCGTGTGCTCTAGATGAATCCGTTGTAGTATGGTTTATAACATTCGCTAGTTTATTGTGGTGAGTGCGATTACCCATAGCGCATTCGTGGTAATAAGTAATCTGCGACCGACTCGAAGGAACCATGCTTCACGGCGGATTTTCATTCATGTTCTTTTTCTCAAAACTATATCGCGGAAACCCCAAATCAAACTCGAGCCGTAGGTCTCGTTTCCGTATAAATTCTCGGTAATTCTCTATGGATTGTTTAAATGGATATCTAGACGGCGTCGTGATTCACGCAGCTAAGCTTTCGAGGGACTACGCGAACAG
>NW_008775203.1:0-319 GCF_000715545.1 Opisthorchis viverrini
ATGTGTGGCACTAATTAAAATGGTCAATCGTCATGGGCTACGTCATATCGAGCATGAATGAGGTGGTCCAATAAGGACCATATCCGTTTTCCTAGTACTTAACATCCCACGTATGTGAAATAACGTCCATACAATTCTGTATTATGTCAGCATGAGTGTTCCAATGCATTATATGTGTGTGCGGGTTTGGTACAAATGCTACACTGCACAAACCTTTGAACCGAACAAATACGACCTGTTTTAGCTTGTTTGATGAGAGAAAAACTATATGTGTTTGCGAGGAAAGCCCCCTCAACTACAGCAGACATTTGGTCTCTTT
>NW_008775204.1:0-319 GCF_000715545.1 Opisthorchis viverrini
TATTCTCCAACTGAATGTGCTGCACAAAGACCACCTGATATTTTAGTTGACACGATTGAACACACTGCGCACTGTGTTTTCTGAAAGCTGTCCGACAACCACCACAAGTTTCGCCCCTCTTAGGTCTCGTCAGGCAGACGCAGTTGTCGAGTTACCGTCAACTGTGTTCTGCTAGAACAGGGAATGCCATTATCAAAGACCGCCTCATGTAGTCCACCAAGGACATAAGGTTGATGGGAACTCACGAACTCCATCTACCTGATAAATCCCAAGAAGGGTACACCCGGTCGAGCGCTGTCGAGAGGTTTTCAGTTGTGAC
>NW_008775205.1:0-319 GCF_000715545.1 Opisthorchis viverrini
CCGTGGTTCGAACCCGACCTCAGCATCACGACTGCTTTCATTCAGGCCTGGGCGAACTGGCTGTATATCAGCCACCGTGTATCCTTCTTTGTCATGGCAGTTGGGCATTAAAAGGTTGCCACAGCTGAACGGTTTGTTTAACTAATAGACTCAAAAATAGTGGCATTTAAAGGTTGGCAAAAAAGGCGCCTGATACTCTTGATTTCCGTCCAGAGTGTACCCAAAGATATTTGTGATTCTCCGGGAATATAAGTGAACAAATCAAATGGATTTATAGTCAAAGTTCAAGCAAACGTTTTTGTTGAAACGTTTAAAACCA
>NW_008775206.1:0-319 GCF_000715545.1 Opisthorchis viverrini
TTGGGATACAACCGGTAAATCTAATAGCCCCTTTGCAAAACACGCTACAGCTTTACGCGTTTTCTGGGTTGGGCACACACAAATTTGTTCGTTTATAGTGTAGAGAAATGTGTATGTATTATGATATTGCTAGCGAAATTTTTATGCGATAAAGACGTCTTCGTCAATCTGGAACGACAAAAATCGGTTTCTCAGTAAGACCTGGTTTGACTGCATTTTAAGCGCCGCACTTGTGCTGGTGATATAAAGGACGTGGATGTATTTATGTTCCATAGCATCAGTTGACACCAATTTTCGTCGGAGAAACCTGAACGTTTTT
>NW_008775207.1:0-319 GCF_000715545.1 Opisthorchis viverrini
CCCTCTCAGCTTCTTTAAGCTATGCGTCCTAAAGATCCCAAGTCTTTCTACAACTCAAGGAACTTCACGAACACGATAGATCAAAGGACGAAACTGAAGTTAGTCAGTGAGAGTTCAAGCCTTTATTTCGCGGTTGTGTATTTTCACATAATTGAATTCCAAACTCGAGCTAAGCAAACACAATTAGCATAAACACAGAAGTGTTCTTGTCACGGCACTGCAAGCTGAATTTGGTGGCCTTTTTTCTGGCATCGACAAACTTGAGTGGCCTTCTATTAGAGTCCATGAAACTATGGAGGAAAATGTTGATAGCTCAGGT
>NW_008775208.1:0-319 GCF_000715545.1 Opisthorchis viverrini
CGAAAGGGTGCTACAGCTGTACGATAACATAACTGTAGTAATATTACTATCCTTCGGTCGGGGGTTTTAGTCAGCCGCTTTGACTATAAGTCCTAATGGTCCTCCTGTGCAGCAACTAGAGCCACAGCAAGATATGACTTGCACCAAAAGAATTCATCTCTTTTTTCATCTTTGACATGGGCCTATTGTATGTTCCATACAACATGAGAGGCCAACGAAACACCGCCTCTCTTCTTTTTAATATTCCCTGCATCCTCCCTCAGTCTGTTCGATGATGAATCCGTCGTATGACGGTGGATCATTCTCGTAAACACTGCCT
>NW_008775209.1:0-319 GCF_000715545.1 Opisthorchis viverrini
TGATCGTACTCGATTCCGATACATATCAGCAAGTTACATGTCATCTGAAATTGTCTACTAGAATATAGTTTTTGCAATCTTTCTGATACGCCCTTGTTAATTGCCAAATGTCACGTGAAGGAGAAATGTACTGCAACAGAAACTTACAAGCATTTTCACATTAATACAAAAACAACATTACTAATACCGCAGCATAATTATACTCATGCTGTACACTAATGTTGGTCCTACAAAGTTTAAGAATTTTGTTTTCAGCAACATTGTGAGTAGTATGTTACGTCTATGCATGTATCACGATATCTCGAATGTCGTGCCAACC
>NW_008775210.1:0-319 GCF_000715545.1 Opisthorchis viverrini
TCAGGTACAAGCTAAAGTTCAGCTGTATGAAGTTTACTAACGTGGCGCCATGGTTCGTAAATCTGAGTCAAATCGAATCGCGAGTCATTTAGTGAACGATCTGTAGAGATAAAAATCGTTTTTAATATTCAATTTTTTGGCCTCCGACTGGATTTCAATGATGGCGTTTTATACTTCCGGAGCAGCGTCTAGTAAATGAGAGGCAGAGCTTAATGGTACCACAGGGAAAAGCAGATTCCAGAGTCAAACCGAACTTTGAACAAGGGCAAAATACCTGCATTATTAATGGAGAAAATGCATTAGCCAAGTTATCCTGGGT
>NW_008775211.1:0-319 GCF_000715545.1 Opisthorchis viverrini
TTCTTTATTCAAGATAGTCGTTCCATTCTGATCCTTGGTGGTTCCATCACAGAAGTTTCCCGGGGGCTGATCGCACGTATCGACTGAGATAATATTCGGACATTCCCAGCTTTCCTTACCTCTTCCATTTCCCTGACTCCGTGTCCACCAGACTTTATGGTCCGCTCGCATGCTCACTTTCACTCGACGTCCGATAATTCGTCGGACCATGTTGTGTTCGGGGCGGGCTGGAGTATTCCTTCGAGATTTAAGCAGTGCCACTGCTTTGTCTGATATCCAGTGCTTGAGCGGGCTAGGTAGTGCCGGTTACGTGGGCGAA
>NW_008775212.1:0-319 GCF_000715545.1 Opisthorchis viverrini
GGTCAGTGGACACCTCACTGTCATTTCACGGATTTACACAGCAAAGTCGCAATGTCAGAAAGGGGACCGCTTTGTTTGTGCCATCCGTAGCAAAGGACATTTGCTCTGCCTCAAATTTGTTCGCATATTTTACTTTCTAGAATTCAGGTAAAAAGCAACATGCCGACGAGTTTAATCTCGAGTACTTGCACTTATTTTTAGGAAGATATCTATAGCCATGTTGTGTTACCTAAATAGAGGTTGCTAGTTCAAAACGCAGCTGCTCACTTCCGGAGTTTGAACATCGGTACACATTTTTAAAACTACCGAAAGCGTATCA
>NW_008775213.1:0-319 GCF_000715545.1 Opisthorchis viverrini
GTGCATACCAGTATTCCAAGACGTCGCGAGAATTAACGTGACAAACCTACAGAATCCAACTTATATACTCGATGGGTTGTGTGTGTCTTGTTAGTAGCCTGCATTCCTTCGCGAATCGCGTCTTTGGGCACACTGCTCTACTGAACACTCCACTGATCTCAGGTCTCTAAGTAGAGAACACCAAGTTTGAACATAATGTTTGCAAATCCAGGTGGTTTCGTGCGATAATGCGCTTGGGTCGCCTCATCCGTATCATGACTCGTTCCAGTAAAGATCACTATAGACAGTAAGGAAGCAGTTTATGGAGTGCTGCTGTCCC
>NW_008775214.1:0-319 GCF_000715545.1 Opisthorchis viverrini
AAACCGAACCAAAGTTAGCTCTTTTTTCTTCAAGCCACGGTGCGAATTGAGCGCCCACTAACTCTAAATACGCTGCTTCACTGGCCTGGTTGTTTTTCTTTTTGTTAATAGACTTACACCCAGTCCTAGTCAAGTCCGCACTCCGGGTAGCTCTATCCCCTCTGACTAGTGACTGATGCTCTTAGCCTAGCTCCAACCGATAAAACCCAGACCAAAGACGGTTTCTTTCTTAATTACCAGAGCGCATTCTGCGCTTATACACATACATATCCATTTGATGATTTGCCCCACTAAACGCTCACACACAACATCGCGGAAA
>NW_008775215.1:0-319 GCF_000715545.1 Opisthorchis viverrini
TTCAGCTAAGAGCATTGTGCGGCTAATGGCTGCCGTGCAAATGAAAGCAATCGAGACACATTCTGCCCGAATCGGGTTCAATTAGAACGTTGACAATAACTTGGAGAATGCGCATATTTGATGAGGGAAAGGTTCTCATGTGTAGAGTGTTCTGTCTAATCTAATGAGCACTTTATTGTTTTGGTTGCCAACGTGTTTTTACCCTTCTCTGGCTGCTTTGTTACTGTTGATATCCTATGCAGTTATGCTGGAAATTTCTCTGCTGTTTTTCCTAATATTCAGTCAAACGTTCATGCATTCTCTGAGGTTGTGTTGATTT
>NW_008775216.1:0-319 GCF_000715545.1 Opisthorchis viverrini
TCTCTCAGAAGCACGAAGGTCAGAAACAGACTTACCACACACTGTGAAAGCTCGAACACTAGGACAAAATGCGCCAACCCAATTTGTGAGACCGTTTCAATTAACTTGCGTTTCTAAATCATATGACACACAAGCAGTATAGAGCAAATTTCCATCGATCGCTTGACTGAGCGTGGAACTGTTGAAAAGAGGATGATATGAGAGTAGGATCTTGCTTGAAAATTACTTAATACGACATTCAGAAATTTCGTTTGTTAACATTCACCACAGCATATTACATGTGTAACGGTGATACTACTGATGAAAGGTATGCGAGTAG
>NW_008775217.1:0-319 GCF_000715545.1 Opisthorchis viverrini
CGAGTACGCGGTTATTAAAGTTGACAATGATGATATCTTGGCAGAACAGTGAATCATTCACCTGTGGAACTACTTTGATGCATAGATGCAAGGCACGAAGAACTGGACTGTTCAAACCTTGTCTGGACTACAGTAGTGTCTGTGGTTCGAATTCAACTCCGTGTATCTCGACTACTGCCGTCTGGTGAGACAACATCTCGGCCCTTGTGGTTCTTTTGGGTGGCATGACGGCTAAGTACTGAAAGGATTCGAAGACCGGACGTTATTTATTTATTATTTATTACACTGATATAGACGGAAATTGAGTGATTTCAGGAAT
>NW_008775218.1:0-319 GCF_000715545.1 Opisthorchis viverrini
AATCGAGACTTGGTCGCTCGCGAATCCTTTGTTCTTTTACGGACAATGATGATAACCAAATGCGTGAGGAACAGGAATTGGTCAATACTAAGTCGCCCATTCTTGAAATAGGATATTTTTTTCGTGATAACAGTCAATATTTCTTTGGACTTTAAACAGAATCCAGTTCACGGAGGTTGCTTTATAATATTGGTTAGTATTCGGCCTAATATGGGACGAACAACAAAGGAACAGTTGGCGCTTGGCTTTGGTTCTCATCCTGGTGCTCTCTACCCACTTGTCCTGTCGAGTAACCGAGCTCATTTTGTGCTCTTAATAC
>NW_008775219.1:0-319 GCF_000715545.1 Opisthorchis viverrini
GTTGCGCTCATCTGAAAGCCTTTTGCTTCCATTCCGTTCACTTTTCACCACAGAGGGTTCAACTGTTTGCCTAGCCAACTCACCAAGCCCATCAGTGATGAGTATGGCATCGACAAAATACATCAGCGACGACGGACGCGGTAAGAAGCCATTGGTTTTGCACACTCCTCACATACTTTTTATCATTCGGAAATGAAAAACTTCTACTGACTGATTAAGTTTTACTGCACGCAAATCCCACAGCTACAAATAACCTCGTGTCACTTCGGCAGTCACGTGATGCCATCGGTCAAGTTGCCTTACTAGCTGCAAGCTAAAA
>NW_008775220.1:0-319 GCF_000715545.1 Opisthorchis viverrini
GAACAGATAGACAAGTGATATCACGGTGGGGCGAGCAATCGTCCTGTAATCGGACACGAGATGAATGCATAGGGATTTTTACTGAGTCAGATAACCTGCCATCATCGCCATCAGAGACAGCTACATCAGTGTTGACACTGAATTTCCCGGGAAATTTGTTCCGGTTCTGGGTGAAATTCCTAAATATCGCCTGGAAGGACGGCAAAGCTACTGTACATATGGAAGCGTCCATCTCACCATTGGTCTACGCCGAAGTCTTGCCGATGAACGTAAAAAGATATCCGCAGTGAGAATTCATTGCGGGGGAGCGGACGCTGAG
>NW_008775221.1:0-319 GCF_000715545.1 Opisthorchis viverrini
CTATTTTAACAGACCGGTTAGAGAGGCCTAATCTTTCATGTTTCGAACCAGATCACACGTGAAGACAATAAGTCTGGATAACTGCTTCTAGTACACGCCATTCTGCATATTTACCAGTAGATTTGAACATAGACGTTATTTGTTTGTGCTGGTTCTGATTTCTCGTCATGCTATCCTGATAGTTTTTAACTTTTTGCAGGGCAAAGACCCCAAAGTTAAATTATGTTTAAAACGTTTTGAACGATTAGGGAATTAGTCGACCTCACGCTCACATCACTCTCGATTGAATTACGTCCCCCATGTTCTGCTGCAGTTATTC
>NW_008775222.1:0-319 GCF_000715545.1 Opisthorchis viverrini
TTTAAATTTATATGGTGTAAATTATTATCCACGCTAAGAAATTGCCGATTTAAGACAATGACTATTGTCAGTAGGACGATTTATAAGAGTGCTCGCGTTTTTGGAGTTTTTTGGTGACGATAGTAGTAACTCTTGTTGAGTAAAAATGTTCTCTTCTTTTTTTGCATGCGCGACTAGACACAATGGAATGTAAGCAACAAATCCAGAGAATGTTTAACACAACCAAAAGCAACTTGAATTACCGGGCTTGTTATCTAGTTTTGCTAACACGTTTGAGAAATTATTAGCCCATCTCTTTAGCTTGTCCGTTGACAGTATT
>NW_008775223.1:0-319 GCF_000715545.1 Opisthorchis viverrini
TGCGGTTCGTCTGGCAACACTCATTAACGAGAATTTGATCGACATCTGTTGTGTCTGCTTACGACTCAGGTGACTATGGTTGACACCATCAAGGACAAGCGTTATGACACCCTGAATACCCGGTTGCGGCGATCTAAAAGCTCAAATATTTTTGTGGTTGACGGAGATCTGAATGGGGATGAAGGCAGGCTTATCGGATCGAATTTACTTAGGTGGTATACATACATTGGACTCGGTGCGAACAGACAGTATGAACAATTACTTCATGTGTGTGTTGACCAAAGTCTATGTTTATTCAGCAGTAACTTCCGAAATAGCC
>NW_008775224.1:0-319 GCF_000715545.1 Opisthorchis viverrini
GCAAGTTCGTAATCGACCTTTGCTAAGGTGGATTCATTCTCTTTCCAGTTTATACAGACTTAGCAATAGTTTCGTGTTGCTCGCACAATGGTCGTATTGAAATCTTAGAAATTATATTTGTTGTTCCAAACCTGAGTGCTTTTCGTGTGCGTCGCATGAACGCAGTTGTTAAGTTTTGGACTATTCATTAAAACTGCATAGGAAAGCCACTGCAGACTCGCACCCACGCATTATTTTGTTTCAACCTTGTATAATATGTCGATCTTGCAGACAGGAATCCGTCAAGACTGTTTCCTTCAAGGACCTCCGGTTGCTTTTT
>NW_008775225.1:0-319 GCF_000715545.1 Opisthorchis viverrini
CGTTCGTTCTTAGCTTTCATTAAGCTGTCCACAAATAAGAGGATTTTGTCACGGAAGAATGGTTCACGGAAAATCAACGTTGACCTGAGTATATCAAGTTGCTGGGGATTATGTGATTTTAGATGGGCAGGTTCAGAATGAGTTCCATCACCTTGCATCGTACGCCAGTGTGGTTGATCGGCCTACAGCTTCCGGGTGATAGTTAGTCACCAATTTTGATATCTGCTTTCAAAGTTTGTCCAGATTTGTAATGCCAAACCTTGTCCATTGTCTTACTATATATCTTCAACCGGATGTCCTCCTTTGATCGGCTCACCTG
>NW_008775226.1:0-319 GCF_000715545.1 Opisthorchis viverrini
CCTGCATTCCAAAAGCTCAGTTCGTTTGAGCGCTGCTGGATGAGGTCATATCAATATACGGAACTTCCCATCTCTAGGCGTCAGACCGTAGCAACCCAGAAAAAGGCACAAATGCCTTACAGTGTTTGGAGTAATCCAACTGAGAACGAGTTCGTGGACAAGAATGGCACAAAGCAATTCGACAAGTTTTATATCTTCGTAAACCAGGTAGACGGACTAACCGTCATCAGCGCTAGGCAACTACGGTTTTCGCAGGTACCAAATGAATGTGCTTCATGCTTACGTACGTACGGAGTTTCACTTCCTCAGTGATGCTGAG
>NW_008775227.1:0-319 GCF_000715545.1 Opisthorchis viverrini
TCTTTGGTGGGCTGTTCTTACAATTACAACATCAAGTATTTCTACCGGGAATCAGAATTTGCAATAAAATGCCTATTCCGTGACCATTTGAAATGACTCATAAAGATGTAACAATTATACGAAGTGAAAGGGTCCATGGTTGTCGAAAAACAGTAATATTAGTTGAGTGGTGGTGACACATCAAGTCCAATCGCAAACAAGCAGATGAGTGCGACTGCTCTGAAAATGGGTCTAAAGTACGCGTGAAAATAGCACTAGAGGATATCGTCAGTGATTTAGCTCCTATTGAGGCTCGATATAATCAGTAGTATATTTCCTA
>NW_008775228.1:0-319 GCF_000715545.1 Opisthorchis viverrini
ACTCTGCGAGTTTCGCACGGACACCACCCAGTATAACTCAATGGATCACGGAGACACACAAACCGTCACGCTGTGGTACGTTCCAACCTGTTTGTGACAGAAGCGTGAACGGGACTCAAATGAATCTCTGGTTAGAGGTGTTTTCCAACCGAATGTGCTACGCAAAGGCTGCTTCACGCTTGGTCCAAAATTCAAGATATGATGTCATGTTTTACGTTAACCAGCCTAAAAGATATTTCCAGTCTACTCGTGTTCCATTTTAACTCTTCCTGGTTTATAACCAATGATATTTGAAGGTCAGACATGCACAATGTGCTCT
>NW_008775229.1:0-319 GCF_000715545.1 Opisthorchis viverrini
CCTACACTGTGTTATCTGGAAATTGCCCTCGTACACACGGAACTTTATGGCCATCGGCTACTTCCGGAACCCTAAGGCTGATTCCGTAAAAAAGGCATTCATACTGCGACACTGATAAACGTCAGTATGTCTGATTAGAGCCGCCGAAGAACAGCTCAAGAATTTGATAACAATTTTTCTAGTGTGAACTGTTGTGAGAGCCTGAACAGGTTCAAAATTATTCCATAACCAAAAGATCCTACCGTCTCTCTCTCAGAACAGCTTTGCCTTGATGCTACAGAAGCCCGACCTATTTATGAAACTGGGAGACTTCATAACT
>NW_008775230.1:0-319 GCF_000715545.1 Opisthorchis viverrini
TCGGTGGGAGCAATCGTCGGACACAGTCACATAAATAATTCCCGTGTTACTCGACAGCCTACCGTAACAACACTGTGAGCAAGCAGGTTCTGTTGTGTTACCCTGTTCGTTAAGCCCTGAACAAAAAATTATAGGGATTGAAGGATAGAAAATCCGGTGATTAAAATAGGACAGAAGCGGTAAGATTGTGGTATATGTTATCGGACCTTGGGTAATAATAATATCAGGTTTAAAGGACACTGGGATGAAAGTAACTCATGGAAGCATAACAACATATATAATCATATCGCAGTATTATAGTGCATTCGAGGAGAACCTG
>NW_008775231.1:0-319 GCF_000715545.1 Opisthorchis viverrini
GTCGGATCATCCGTATTGCGCCGGCATACATCAAAGAGCGGCACTCGAACGTTACTACCATTTTGTTAGCATGGAAAAAGCTGGTTAAACTTGAAAATAGATACTTGTCTGTCGTTGGTTCTGCGCGTTCTAGTTTTTAGTTATGAGTGAAACATCCCATAGAGACCCATATTTCACCCACGTTCAAAACCACCGACTTGAGTGCAAATGTTGTATTGTTCGCTGTGCAATATATTTTGCGAAGCGTCACCCATAATTTGGTGCTACCTTAACTAAGGTGAATTTATCAGACTTGTAAAAATGGTTACATTTCGATGTA
>NW_008775232.1:0-319 GCF_000715545.1 Opisthorchis viverrini
ATTATCCTTACAAGTGTTTTGACATTGTTGGTAAGAAGATGTTGTCACGATCAGCTTTTGAGCAATCGAGGTGTACGGTTTTTGAGGAGGAAATCTCTCCAATGAACGTCGGAGTTCCTGCTACCATAGAAATGGGAACGCTTGTTGCATAAAGAAACATGCTATAACGTATTATTGAGTTAATAAATGCTACTTTTTCGGACTTCAGTAGACGGTGATCTTAGTAGCAAATGTCACATAGTGGATGTCTCACGGTCCTCGCCTCAAGTCATACTCAAATATAGACTGAGGTTTGTTATTTCCTTTGAGATTGCTGTTC
>NW_008775233.1:0-319 GCF_000715545.1 Opisthorchis viverrini
TCCAAACATCTAGAAGCAAGTGCTTGGGACAGAAAACTTTGTGTGACGTAAATTGCGGAGTGAAGATAAACATCTGTCACAGCTATCGGTTATTCGTGCCTCGTGATAAAAACCTTGATAGTGATAGACTTCTCGACTACAACCACCCTATTTTGGTCTGGTAATGATTTCCCCTTAGTAGACAGCGGGAGATTCGACTAATGACAGGAAAAACTCTACAACAACCCATGCGATGGGTGGATTTCAGTGATAATGGACGTGGGGGACTGTCCCGTTCAGATAAATGTCAGGCGCGTTGTTTATTGGATTATCGAAGGCT
>NW_008775234.1:0-319 GCF_000715545.1 Opisthorchis viverrini
TTAATTAAAGAAGCACACACGATTGCGGGTTTCAGAGTTAATCTCGAACGGGCTGGGTATATGCTTCGAATCAGCTGGAGCCTCAATCCACTTCCTGTGACGTTCACCGTCCAACAACTACGGTGCCTCTTATTGTATGTCTTATTTTTGACCTGGAACACAAGCTTATTTTGTTGACTCTAGAATTACTCACTCTCCGCATGCGCGGATTTGCCGGCAAGTTGGTAGTAATAACGGTTGCAAAGAACAACCAGAGCACGACCACCGTTATTCAAATTAAATGTATTCTGGTGAGTCCTGAATTCATAACCGCTGTGTT
>NW_008775235.1:0-319 GCF_000715545.1 Opisthorchis viverrini
CACGTCAATTTGCTGCGCGTGGGAAACAATAATGGGCCCAATTAACAATATATCAAGCCAAAGTGCTTGCTCGGTACACTTTGAGTTCGACCAAGGTTCGTTTCAGCAGACCCCGCCAATTGTCACTACTTTAAATTCAGTTCCTGAAACGTCTTGAATTGCAAACATCACCAAATACGTGATCTTTATGGCATGCTACCACACATTCCAAAATAGAAGTTGGGTAAAGCTATTGGCCTGTGCCTCCAAGACACAGTACACTGTTTTCCCTATGCACTACCGTATACTATTATTTATGCATGTGGTGCATCCTAAACGG
>NW_008775236.1:0-319 GCF_000715545.1 Opisthorchis viverrini
CCAACGAATGACAAGAGGCCAATCCCCTTCTGTCACTGAGATACTCTCGCACTTTGGAAATATTGCTTGTTGGAACACATTTATGGTGTTCACGGATGTACGAGTGCCTGCATTTAGGCATTCTATCACGACGGATTTTCAATATATGGTAACCCCGGGTAGCAAACGTGAACTCGGACAAGGCAGAAACCACAGGACTTTACAACGGGAAATCCAAATATGACGGGTCTTCTTGCAACAGGATTGCTCGCGTCTATAGAAAAACGGGGCTTCCAAACTGATTTCCCCGTGTATGTAGGAGGTCGATAAGTTGATAGAA
>NW_008775237.1:0-319 GCF_000715545.1 Opisthorchis viverrini
TGCACGAAAAATCCCCACCGTTTGAAATGTTCTCATATTTCAGTCAGATTATTTTGCCGACTTTTATTCTGGCCTGCTGAAAACTGGTTACTTTCCGAATACACGTTTTCATAATGGTTTTCGATACAAAAACCCATAAGAATTTTCCATGGACCAAAGTTATCAGCAAAAGTAATTCTGCGTCCAGCCACTATACAAAACCATTTGCAGCCTCAGTTTACGGCTCAGTAGTCTCCGCGCTCAACGAAATGATCCCCGTTTCCCCTAGAAAAAACGCGAATAACGAAGGCGCACACATTGTTGTAAAACGTCTCCGCAA
>NW_008775238.1:0-319 GCF_000715545.1 Opisthorchis viverrini
AAAAAGCCTAACCACTGGATGATTCACATTGTTTTACTGAGTACTTGACACTTCGATGTTCCAGACAGAATAATTAGTTTACTACCCGTAAGTCATTGCAGAAGTGCAGATAAAAAGCGTCACAGTTTAACCATAATTTCCCATCATGTCATTCTTATTCCGGTGCGTTTCATTTTATATTCAAATATTTATGCAGGATCCATGCTGCGATAAAAAAAACAGCAGCTAGTTTCTCATTAGGCTGTCGACTATCGGAGCCAATATTCCAATATTTCCAGTGTACAAATAAAATTATGCAGTACTAATATATGTGCGCTGA
>NW_008775239.1:0-319 GCF_000715545.1 Opisthorchis viverrini
GAAGGAACTGATTCAAGGAGAGCATTGTCTCGTGCATACCCAATGTAAGTGTGCAACAAAAGCGACACCCGTAACCGTACGTCTGACGCTTTTCCAGCTGTCCGACGGGAATTGCTGAGTTTACTGGGAAGGAAAGATAAAAATGTGTCCCAGGAAAACTTAGCGCTTTTCAGCAAACCAAAAATTACCAAACCCAGGGTGTAACCGAAAACGACTGCTATAGGTAGCACCCCTGTAACACCAAGATTCCAGAACAATTTTAAGGACATTTTTTCTATTTTTTGAACGCCAGAAGTGCGCAAAGAAGGCATACAAAAGC
>NW_008775240.1:0-319 GCF_000715545.1 Opisthorchis viverrini
TGCCACTAGTAGCTTGTACATATGGCAAACGGAGGAACTGAAATACACAATGTTGTGAAAAAGTGAACCGCATCAGAACAAGGAAGAATGACGGATAAGTGTCGGAATACCAGTAAAAGCACAAAGTATGATTGAAACAGTGACTGCTTCTAATCCACGTTTGTTGGAGATTGGCCGTTATTTCTGCTACGACCACCAACTGTATTGTTATGTAGTTCGTTCACCAGTTTTCAAAAAGGTTCCAATCACTTGTTCTTTTATGGGTAATCCGGATGCCGCGGAAGATATTCCGAAAATATAGTCAAGATAGGGGTCAGTA
>NW_008775241.1:0-319 GCF_000715545.1 Opisthorchis viverrini
TTCAGTTGAGTCTCCCTTGGAAATCAAATTGTTTTGCAAATGAGTGTATCTCTCGAAAAACCGAACTTCCTCACGTTAGGACAAACACAGTAGTATTGGGTTCAGACTTTTAGACAGCCGCTGGGTGTCCCTTTCGCTGACCGGTTTCAACGTCTGTGAACCCAAAACCAACGTGATGGGTGCTCTAAGAGGTTGTTGATGAATGTTCCATCCTATCTTCTTACTAAGCTCAATAAACGGACGCCTAGATGTAAATGTAATTAGGAATCCATCACAAACAATGATAAAGTTTCCAAGCTTTCCTAACACAGTTTTTTAG
>NW_008775242.1:0-319 GCF_000715545.1 Opisthorchis viverrini
TTGCAAGCCGGAGAAAATGAAGATGGAACGTAATAGGAGACACCGGAAGGTTTGCCTTTTTCGGAATGTATCCTGTGACAAACTAACAGGACCGTCCATAAAGTTCACATTTTCGCTCTCAGCCGACGGAACAATAACAACAGCTGCAGGCGGCCAGCAAAAAAGCAAATTTATGCTTGTAATAGTTTCTACTTGGTTCCGCATATGCACTGAAATTTGGTGGGGACGTGCCTACTAGTGAATGGCCAAACAATTGTTCTTTAATTTCAAACTGCTCAATGAGCATCCGATAATTCATCATCATCAAAGACAGCAACAT
>NW_008775243.1:0-319 GCF_000715545.1 Opisthorchis viverrini
TTTCGTGCTGAAAAAATAAATGGAAAGGTAGAACCACTCTTCTCCACTGAATTTTCCTGGCCGATTTCAGGTTCCGCGAATGCCCACGTTTCTTTTTAATATGACAAAATCACTGTTTCCTCAATGCTTCTCTAGAACTAGTACTTATCAGTCTGTTGCATTCACGACCAAAGAGCTTATCGCCCGCTTTGTCTGATAGAATCACCACTAATTTCAAGACGTGTTTGCTTAGTTAGGTTTACGTTTTATCAGCCTCTGATGGATTTACTGAATAGACTCTTCCGAGCATTGCATGCTGACACATACATATTCAGATTCC
>NW_008775244.1:0-319 GCF_000715545.1 Opisthorchis viverrini
TCGGGGACTGGTGACTATTTTTCTTACGCGTACTTTCACTCCTAGCTTATGGTTCTGCCGAACCAAGTGATAAATACCAGATAAAGTAGCCCGTCATCCCGGCAGTTCACCCCGGCGGTCCTTATATATACGGTTTCCCCAACCAAACTACATCGCTTCGAGAGTACACCGGTTCGCACTAGATCTCTTGTACTTTAGTAACTTGAGCTTTATTGCCTGGTTGTGCTAGTCTACCAAGTACAAATCCATTCCCGTCCTATCTCATATAATCACTGGTTGTCATCACTCTAATCGCGCCAGACATCAAGTTTTTCTTTCC
>NW_008775245.1:0-319 GCF_000715545.1 Opisthorchis viverrini
TAAGTCGGTTGCTCTTTCAGGACTAAACAACTTTTCGTGGTTTTAAAAGCTGAGCAAAAGTTCCCTATTTGGCAGTCAATTCCCTGAAATTCATTTGCCATTCATTTTCCAAAATGATGACAGGAAATATGAGGCTAAAACGACCCCTAGTCCACTAGGGCATCCATGACCATAGAACGTTTCTGGAAGTATCACTAATTTTTATGCATCACAAATATTTGTGATGTCCGAAACTCACCTTTGATTTACTTTTATTGTTGCAAATAGCTTCTTCCTGATTTTGACCACGTAACATTCGATCATATACCCTGCTGCTGCG
>NW_008775246.1:0-319 GCF_000715545.1 Opisthorchis viverrini
GGCCATCATCAACAGTGCACTAACAGATTCGATAGCCTGTCTCATGAGAAGGACAACTACAAACTGGCAAAGGGGCATCATCTGTCTAGTTTGAATGCCTTTCAGTGACTAATGAGCAAAAGGAGGCAAGTTAAAGAGGGAATGCGTTTGAGTTTAACTCGCTCCTGAAAATCCATTCAACATGACAGTGAATCATGCACTTTCTCCTAATGACACGCAGTTGAACTTTTGTATTGTACATGGCTACGCTGTGAAGTTAATTCCACTCAGTGGAGACAAACGAAAAAGGCCATCGTGTGTCTAAAGGAGATTTAGTTGC
>NW_008775247.1:0-319 GCF_000715545.1 Opisthorchis viverrini
AAGAAATATTTCAGAATCCGTTAATTAACTAGTTGTTCTGGCATGAGACAGGCTGAGAGTAAGAATATATATTTAAAATAATGGAGGACTTCGCAGTCTATTACAGCGAGTCGTCACAGTAGTCGTCACTTGTCCATATGACATCGGCTGGCAAATTAACCGAACCATGTCACGCTTCAAGTGCTAAAGATTTCAAGTGGCTTCCAAGCTCGTCTAGCAAATTTTCTCTTATAACGGCCACCCTCGCCTTACGAAGACAATGTGAAACTTCACACAATCGCGGCTGTTTCGTGAGCTTCACGGGGAAAGACTGTTTTGT
>NW_008775248.1:0-319 GCF_000715545.1 Opisthorchis viverrini
GTCTCTGATCCAGCGCCGAAAATCAGTCATTTTCGGGTAGTACGAAAAGTTGGGTGAACGTCAATTTTCGTCCAGCTGTACCAAGTTTCCAGGCTCCACTGGAACTGGTTTGGAACACTGTCAGACAATCAAACACTTCAGTTGTGTTTACGCAACAACCAATAATCAAGTTGCTCAAGTCTAAAGAGGCAACAAATCATTTCCCATTTAGTCACTGGCCACGTATGCTAGATTCAGAGGAGAGTTTTGCAAAAAGGATTTCACCTATCCATCAAATTCTGTGTGTGGATCTTTGGCAGATCTTTTGCAGATCGGCGCT
>NW_008775249.1:0-319 GCF_000715545.1 Opisthorchis viverrini
TGCATATGTTCTTCCAAGCGCCACCGAGCCTACAGGCCGGATGATATCCCAACCGCATTGAATAAGATGGGGATTAAGTCTACTTGTCTGAGCTGTTTGGTTGCACTTTGGAAGAGGAGTCTCTCCCAGACAACTGGGGAGGGTCGGTGATAATGCCTATTAGCAAAAAAGGAATTCGGAGTGAGAGTGGTGATCACAGAGGTTCAGCTTGACCCAGGTAGTAAAGAGACTGTCGGCATCACTGATGATCCGTCACCTCCGGTTGCTCGTGAGACGCTGAGCAGCGGGTGGGGGTTGCGTTGACCTAACCTTCGCACTC
>NW_008775250.1:0-319 GCF_000715545.1 Opisthorchis viverrini
AACTGTATTTATCCTTACCCAAGTTTGACGTGGTTACTTTAAGGCAACAAAAAGGCATGATAGCGTACGGGCCAGCCGGGTTTTCTTCACATTGAAAGGACCTCATGGATACCTAGCGTCTCGCACACAATGATAACTACGTGAAGCCGCTGTATACTGAGAAGCCGAGAAGCACTGTATATCTGTATTGGTAATAATCAGCCGTGTGCATTTTACAAACATCGAGAAAACTGAAATCTCTGACTCCGCTAGTCGTTTGAACACAACTGTCCGGCCCCAAGCGGCTGCTCAACGGTGTGTTCAGCTGGTACATAGGATA
>NW_008775251.1:0-319 GCF_000715545.1 Opisthorchis viverrini
ACAGGGCTTGTTGCTATACATACTGAGCACCTACGTCTGACCATTGGTTGGCATCCACTTTCAATTTTTGTGATAGTGATCTTGATGGATTTCTAACCTCTCACCTGACTGTCTGGCCAGCACAATCTTCCCTGCTGGCGCCACAAATGCACATAAAATCCAGACATTCGAGGCATGGTAAAATGATTCAAAGACATTCTGCTACCAACATTTTAAATTTATTTGGTCAGCGGGAGCTTCACAGTTTTCATAAACGTACTGGGTAAAACATACTTTTTGCATTTGAGAAGGTAGAGAATGTGCTGTATTTGTTTTTTTT
>NW_008775252.1:0-318 GCF_000715545.1 Opisthorchis viverrini
GAACCGATTGCGAAACTCTTGTTGATTGCTCTGTATTGTGACTTTAATTTTGCGCAACGATGAATGCGCGGGTTTACTGGGGAACGTGGAACGAATTCTCAACAATCCTGAATGGGCATCTTCTGTGCTAAGGCAACGAACGCTAAGCAAAATTACTAGTGGTTCCGACACTGCTACACCGAAAGCGGGCCACCTCCATTCGACGTGGGTGGGCATACGTTGGGGCTGTTCTCTGGAAGACATTGGCTCCTAGAAGGTCCCGGCCGAAGCATAAAATTACGAAGCGGCCTTGTTCGAAAGCGAAACATATGTGGATTC
>NW_008775253.1:0-318 GCF_000715545.1 Opisthorchis viverrini
CGCAGGCAAGGAAATTTTAGTGGATTACTAGAGCTTATATAGTGGTGGACGTACGTATCTTGTATTGATGAGTGCACTGAGTCCACTAGGTGTTCATCGACACCCTTCAAAGTTGCATTCAGAGCTGCTTTCAGTCTACGCTTAAATGGCATGAAGGTTTTGGGTCAACACAATCGCTTTTTTAATATCTCTCCAGTAATTTGAATATTTGTCAATGACAGGGTGATGCTTAGCTATTTCTGTGAATCGCTGCGCGAAGTGAATCGATGAGAGTAGCTTACATACGCGTTTAAGAAAATAACGGTTATTTTCATACAA
>NW_008775254.1:0-318 GCF_000715545.1 Opisthorchis viverrini
CACTCATGGTCAGCAATGGTTTTTCGGTTTTAGTTCACGTCGCCTATCTTATTCCCCCTGCAGCACTTCGGGGACTGCATTATCGTCAATGTACACTCTGCTTTTCAGATTAAGCATATTTCTTTACTGACAGCTCATGGATTTGTTTAATCGTTCCGCTCAAACTCAAATAAACACCAGGTATACATGATTTGCCAGGGTAGTCAAAGTGTCCATCAGGAACCTCGGATAGTACTCGTCGGCCCCTTACACGCGGCATGGGTTGACCTTGTGCCAGAGTTGATGAATGTGGTAGTGGTCTGGCTACCCAATAAGTTA
>NW_008775255.1:0-318 GCF_000715545.1 Opisthorchis viverrini
CTGGCGCTGATGCAAACGTTTTGACTAGACATCAATCAGTGAAACACTGGACTAATCAGCCGATGACCAATGCCCACTAAACAACCACAATCGAATCAACAAGTCATTCACTTGATTGCGACGGAATTCTTCAAATGTACACTGCCAATATCTCTCTCGCTCAGTTTATAGGATGAGATTTCAGATCCCGCTCTTAGATTAGTGTGTTGTATACACTACGACCCCATTACTAGAACTGGAACCAGAGTGCACTTTCATCGGTATAATTTGAACATCGAACCCCCACGGCAAATGGAAATGACAGTTCGGTATTTTTAT
>NW_008775256.1:0-318 GCF_000715545.1 Opisthorchis viverrini
TAATAGGCCCCGTTTTGACCTGGTTTTGTGCGCTACATGGTCACACTGGGTCAATCCTCTGTTACTTCAGTTAGATGTCTGCAGCAATCAATTCCAGTGATTCAAAGAATCGCTAGAACAAGCACGGTCGGAAACAGAGCAGATTTTCCACAAGTTTCTGGCATTACTGTAAATGATATTTAACCAGTCATTGCCGGCTTAGGCACCGTACATAGTTCAGGTGCAATTGTCATCGCCACACAGAAGATTTATGTTTATCTCAGATCCTGCAGCCACCAGCATAATACCGCGCAGTTCAAAAAACGTGATCCAACTCAG
>NW_008775257.1:0-318 GCF_000715545.1 Opisthorchis viverrini
AGTATTTACCCGGCATATGTAGCCGCAGTGGTTTCTGCATCACCAGGGCAACGTATCAGGAAGCTCGAAGAGAACGAGAGGGCAGTCACTTCAACTACAGTACTTCCGTCTTGTGTCTTTGTTTCTGACAGATAGCAGACATCAATGCAGAGGAAATGCAGCCTGCGATCAAGAGCCGCTTTCGTGCTCCTTGCTTCAGTTTGCGAAAATTGAAAGCAGTTAAATTGGCTAGCTTTTGAAGTTTCAAGACAGACTTCAAAGTGTTTAAGTTTGTTATTGAATTCGGACGCACAGAAACTGCAGCTGAGCGTGATGTAT
>NW_008775258.1:0-318 GCF_000715545.1 Opisthorchis viverrini
CAGTCCCCACATATCGAATAACAAATAGAAAGAACATGCATATCAAAGTGTGGTGGCCCTGAAAAGGGCCGTGGAAGCGTTCTCTACTCGACCGGCACCCACAATCTACTTGGTGCTCGTGTACTTCGTCACTGCCTTCGTCCCCTCAGAAACCGCATGCTTTGCAAGCTCACCGGGCAAAAGCAGACGAACGGCAGTCTGGATCTCTCTGCTAGTGATCGTAGACCGCTTGTTGTAGTGCGCAAGACGGCTAGACTCGGCAGCAATACGCTCGAAAATGTCGTTCACGAACGAGTTCATGATTGACATCGCCTTCGA
>NW_008775259.1:0-318 GCF_000715545.1 Opisthorchis viverrini
GAAATTTCGAGCAATTGCCATTACACATATGTACCGATGGGACCCAATAATATAGAGCGAACGGAACATGAGAAGCTTTTACAAGGAAGTGCACCACCCACCCTAGTTGTGTGATGTATCGTATGTGTGCATCGCAGGTGCAATTACCGGTGGCTTATTACAGATTCCGAGTAATACAGCCCAGTTAATGACCTATTAAATCAACTAGTTAGATCACTTTACCACGTTCAGTCTGCAAGTGGGCAGCGTGAAAAATCAATGAAAACTATATTGGTTTATTATTTGGATCTCCGGGGTAGAAGAGAATTCATCATATTT
>NW_008775260.1:0-318 GCF_000715545.1 Opisthorchis viverrini
ACCCAATCCAGAGGGTTTCCCGACACAGCGAGTGGTTCGTGTGTGAGTACCGGGTGCGCGTTACCTACCTTTGTGACCGCCGAAAAATTCGCGGTGGAGACAACTGCGTTCTACGTGTGTGACGACGCGTGCCGCAAATCAAGTTCTCAGACGCATTAGCACGCGCACGCCAAATATGACACACCATTGGACAGGGTGGGAACTCCGTTGTTAGTAACAGCGACGCATCCCACGTACGGGGCGCCCTATTCCTAATAGGAACGATGTCATTGTGTTGAAAGTTTACATCCAGTTATCTCGTGACGCTGTATTATCCAC
>NW_008775261.1:0-318 GCF_000715545.1 Opisthorchis viverrini
TATAAGCAGCAAACTACCTTACCGTTAGTTTTGAAGTAGCGTCCTCTGGTAAGTGCCATCCAGCCTCCGGTTTGAATTCAATGTGGCAGGTGGAATCGTTGGCGCACGAAATGATCGAATATGTTGGAGGAGGTGGAAGAAATGCAAGCTTCGCGACTATGTGGGACGGACGCGGAGGGCAGCAAAACAAGTGACAGATTTCACCAAGTATACTCGACATCTCCTTAAGTGTGTTTAAGTCGCCCGCCTTGATGAGATCGCTAAATTCAGATTACAGGGAGATGACAGGCATACGGGATGTGTCTGAGCCAAAGAGAG
>NW_008775262.1:0-318 GCF_000715545.1 Opisthorchis viverrini
AACAGACATTTCCATTATTGTGTTGAAAACGGCACGTTGCGATTTGTGTTATTTGGGAACAGACGACAACAGACGTGTTTCTATTTAAGCCGACCTATTGGTTCGTCACCAACTTGGCCGCGCATTCCCTGCTGGTTCACCCATTACGTCGATGACCTCACCATCACCATAAGCTCAATAATATGCAGACCTGACGCTCTGCTGTTACAGACCTCCACACCATTTTTGACAGTTGGCAAGTGAGAGTCAGCTAATGCAGTCACATTGCACGACGCAGCTTGACTCATCTATCCGAAAAGAAAAACGCCTCTAATCTCC
>NW_008775263.1:0-318 GCF_000715545.1 Opisthorchis viverrini
TTCTCTAGTAAATAATAAATTTCGTACTGTCATCACACTCTCCTGAAACAGGTGCCCCTCGCAGTTCATAAAGCGTCACGAGGTCGGGCTGAACTATCGCTCTGCAATTTTACTCATCTGGAATTTGAAAGGGGCCACGATGAAAGGATGCTATTGGTAATTTTTTTCAAGACCTAAGTTATACCACACGAATAAAAATTCGAGAGTACGAATAAAGTCAGTGGGGACGTGTTACAGTGGTGGGATTGCGGTAGGCACAATTCGCAGGCCATGATGGAGAAAGCAGTCTTAAAGAACAGGGTGATAGCGAAGTTTTTT
>NW_008775264.1:0-318 GCF_000715545.1 Opisthorchis viverrini
CTGGTGGCATGTCAGCTAGGCACAGAAAGAATCTTAAGCTGAACGATTATTTCAGAAAGTTTTATTGATCGTTTATTGGTTGTCAGGCTTCAGGCTCAAATATAGCTTCATCATTGCACTCAAGTGCAACTATGTGGGCACCATTGCTTGAGTGGTGCTTTAGAATCTTCTGTTGCATTTACTTTTCGAAATTTGGGGGGTTTTCTACTTCCCCAGAATAGTTGATATGGTGTTGAATGCATACAAAAATGTGTAAAAAAGGGTATGTTAAGGGCTAACTGATAATCTATGTTCAGAGTATACTTTATATTCCACCGA
>NW_008775265.1:0-318 GCF_000715545.1 Opisthorchis viverrini
CTAAGGTGGGCTTATGAATGGACACCTATATATTTTAGGCATATTAATACAGAATATTGGATACATTATTCCGTTCTAGGTATATATTAGAGAAACTCCTTTTGTTCTAATAAGGTAGGTTACCTAAAATACCTCGCAAATTATTTTGATTTATGTTAATCGGTTGGAAAAACAGGAAGCAAATCACGAATAACAATAAATGAGACAGCTATCTGTACTAATGGATAAAAGAACTTGAGTTTTTCCGTCGTACGAAATGCCCATGAGCTATTTATTTTTACCCAAAAACGTACCAGACATCCGATAAAATGAAAAAAT
>NW_008775266.1:0-318 GCF_000715545.1 Opisthorchis viverrini
CTGATTTCTCGCTGTCCACGCAACTGCATGTCGCAGGAATCAACTAAGAAATGATCAGGGTTTCTGCAAGACAGGCAGCAAAAGTGCAGGTTTGTTCGAAAGTGTGTCGGAACTAAACATGACTGCTCCAGCTGACTTCTCACGCGTCAATGTCCTGGATTCTGTCCCACAGTGTTGGGAACTAATAGATTACCTGGACTTTCGTTCTGACGCATACCATCTGATGAAAACCGCCTTTTTCGGACGGGAGGTTTTTGCCATCTCATCAGTTGACACGACCTTGGTGACAAATGGTGGCGTCTGTAGAATCAGCTTGCT
>NW_008775267.1:0-318 GCF_000715545.1 Opisthorchis viverrini
AGAGAATTTCTCAAATCTTCAGCATTGTCATCTATTTTGGTCACCAACCAATCACTGTCTCTACTCATTGTCTGTATAACTTGCATGTTTCACTTCGGGGAAGGAAAAGAAAGAAAGAAGTTTTACCGCATTTTGACACTTGTCAGTTCTTGTGAGGTAGATGAAGGGGACAGATTTCTTCACCCCGAAGGACTCTGGCCGACGGAAACGCTAAGGTTCTCTAGAAAAGTCGGTTGATGGCCGTCAACAATCCAGCGATCCAACAGAATTACGGGTCGATCGGTTCCCATTTTTTCAATGTTTCACGAGGGAAATGAA
>NW_008775268.1:0-318 GCF_000715545.1 Opisthorchis viverrini
CGACCCGCATATCGTGATATTATTCGGCATTGTCTGGTTGTTCACATGTTGCCTACACACCACTCAATACCCCCTCTGTTCACTATTCACTTTCGAGACAAATATGCTCAACTGAAGTAGATGGGACTTGATCGGATAGCATTCCGCGCGCGCCGCTGTCAAAAACTCTGCTTCTTTGAACCAAACTATCCATTCATCTAGAAGCCTACAATATTGGAATAACTCAGGAGTTTCACCTCATACGTGTGCTTTATTTGTCGATGGTGTCTTCGTGTTATATCCGAAAATCTCGTTCAGCTGTAGCACCCTTCTGGTACC
>NW_008775269.1:0-318 GCF_000715545.1 Opisthorchis viverrini
TATGAGAGCCATAGTTGGCAAGTGTCAATCATGAATGTCGAAATCCTGACGAACACTTATGTTTTGACGACTTGCTTATGGGATACACGTAAGGATAACAGGTTTGAGAATGAAACAAAATGTACGATATCCATCACCTCCCACACTGTGCTTCTTTCCAACTGGTCCAAAGTATGTAGCAACTCAAAGGAAATGGGGGAGACAGTTCATTTATCTGTTTGAACTTATGCACAAGGAGGTTTCGAAGTGAGTCTAGGTTGAATGCTTGGCTGTTTGTCTCACCGGAAATGGCGGGCATTTTACCTTGCCTAATTTTGA
>NW_008775270.1:0-318 GCF_000715545.1 Opisthorchis viverrini
TTCAGCTGGGTTCCAGGCAAGTCTCTCGACAAAACCAAACTGATATGCAAATTGGCTTGGTCGCCGAAACCTGTCCATTTTGGGTTCAAGTAGAACATGGGGTTTGACGGAAACTCGGGTGATCCATCTGCCTATGAGACCCAAAAAGGGCGAAGTTGGCGGGAGCTGTCGAGGACTCGGTTTTTCAACTGTAACTCTACCGTATTCCACTCTGATACTAATCACCGAATTGAGCTTTTACTCAGCCGCTCGTGCTTCGTCTCAAAGTAGCATGAATCTAAAAGGCTCGTTACTAGATAATACAGCTAGGGACGCTCA
>NW_008775271.1:0-318 GCF_000715545.1 Opisthorchis viverrini
TGTTATCTGCATGTGGACAGGAGCCTCGGGCAACACTCTTTTACACCTGCTACATAGATGATCGGCTGCATCACTCGATCGTTCGTTGGAATGGCTATGAAATCAGTTGACTGGCCATTAGAATGGATAGTTGATCAGTGTGTTTTAATGTTTTTGTGGCTTTCATAAAATTCAACACATTGCGGTCAGTGTAGACAAATAAAGGGTAAAATCTATGAACAAAGAAATGTAGGGTGGATTAGATAGGATAGGATAATAGCGAGGGTAATAGGATAGAATAGAGTATGACGATTTTCTGAAGCTAAGCAAAAGCTTTCT
>NW_008775272.1:0-318 GCF_000715545.1 Opisthorchis viverrini
CAGCTGACATCAGATGAGCTGAGCTGAGCATACCTCTGCCGATCTGAGCTGAGCTGAGCTTAAGTCAGTTGAGCTGAGATGATCTGAGCTGAGCTGACATCTGTTGAGCTGAATTAAGCTGTGCCGAACTGCGTCACCTGAGCTGATGTGAGCTGACCGCGGCTGAGCTGAGCGGCGCGTAAGTCCGCCGAGCTAAGCTCAGCTGAGCTGAGCTGAGCTGGGCTCATGTGACCTAAGCTGTGAATATTTGTGAAAAATCAGTCCATTTCTGGTGGCCTCCATGTAAAGCCGCTGTATCTCGAACATATTAAAAAACCA
>NW_008775273.1:0-318 GCF_000715545.1 Opisthorchis viverrini
CTACACACCAGCCATATCTCGAGGAGATGGTTTCCCTGCCTCTTCTGACTGATGTGCACAGGCCCCGAGTCCTGATCTCGGACTTAGTCAAATTGGGTTGATTAATGTTTCACGGAAAGTAAACTACCTAACCTGAGAGGGAAAGCGCATCGATGGATGAATGAGACTTTAACAGTTTATCCAGCAGTAGATACCATGGGGATTGCAATGGGACGTTTCCTCCCACAAATCAGCTCTTGTTTCACATTGGTGCCACCATCCGTAAAATAGGTATTTGGTGAACCTTGCGACGCTCCAGTTACGGAACTGCTCTACGTT
>NW_008775274.1:0-318 GCF_000715545.1 Opisthorchis viverrini
ATGTCTTGCAGCTTGTGAACAACACAAAAATAGCTCTTATTCCCGAGTGTCTGTGCCCAGGTATGAATGTTAATCACTGATGGAATGTCTGGTGAAAGACAATCTTTCTCGGAATATAATTGGTAGATCTTCTGGACTGGTCACGCACAAACTGACCACTTTTCTGAAAACGACAAATCAGACCCATTTCATTAGGTGTCACCCACAACGTGTTGATTTTGTACTTTGTGCGTGTGTATTCCGGAAGCAATGTAGGACTTTCAACAAGGTGCATATCCTTATTGGCACATCTTTGCACATATCATGCTGTAAAAGTTC
>NW_008775275.1:0-318 GCF_000715545.1 Opisthorchis viverrini
CGCAACTCAACTCCCTGTTCGCTGAGCACGCTCCTGTCTGTAGGTAGAAAAGTGGGTTGCGTGTTTAGCTCGAATGTTGTCGGATGCATAATACGCATTTTATTAAAAGCGCCTTAATAGGCTTTTCGTTCTTTCCAATAGTCGGTGATTATTCAGTGGGCCACAATGCCAAATTCGTGGTGTTTGATACCACGGAGATACTCCAACAAAAGTATATTCCAAGCCAACCTACTGAATCTGATTGACTCGGCAAGCTATTTTTAATTCTGGTAGATTTATGCGAGTGTGACTGCACACATCGGTCAGTTATGATGACAA
>NW_008775276.1:0-318 GCF_000715545.1 Opisthorchis viverrini
CGGGAGAGTTCCTTATTTCTAGGGCCATCCTGTGTACCTTAGCATTACCAATACAATGTTCCCATCAGACGCGATCAATCCTTTGGATACATCGATGGTCAACTAGTGACAACTTTCCTATATCCTCTGCGAGTGCAGGTCAAATATCTGGTCTATGGAGCAGTATGGACCACACCGCCGCAGTATAAACTCTGCTCCCGGACAGACAAACTGATGTCACGTTGGTGCCGTAGGTGTCTGAGGTTGGTATGGATTTTCTGGGAAGTAATATCAATTCCAGCCAGTCCACCGGGACTTATAAAGCTGCCCAGGTAAACA
>NW_008775277.1:0-318 GCF_000715545.1 Opisthorchis viverrini
CATTCAGAGGAAAGCGCCAGTCCAACGACAACTGCTTTGCGGCGCCTACATCCATTTGGAGGGCACCGCCATTAGACCCCTGATATTTCAAATCATCCACAAAAAGTAGACATGGACTTTGAAGAACATCTGGAAAGTCGTTGATGTATATTAGAAACAGCAGTGGTCCTGGAATGGGGTCCTGACGAGCTCCAATGAAGACCGGCGCTAGAGAAGAGCGGATTGAGTCTACTTACACTCAGAATGGTTTGTCTAATAGGAACGCCTTGATCTAGTGTAGGATGTTTTGTTGAATCCCGTAAGACTCGAGATTGTGGA
>NW_008775278.1:0-318 GCF_000715545.1 Opisthorchis viverrini
GGGCCTTAATAGTTTTAAAACGACCTGAAGATGTAGACTATGGCCTACGGACTGGTAATTGCGTAAGTGACTGCCCATAAAAGACATCACCGATCGTTACCGCGGTAACCTTACCAAGCTGGCGGAAGAAATGATACTCGTAAAACACAGTTAGTCGTGATATGGATGCATTGCAGGTAGCCTGAAAACAGAAGCGATAGGGTGATACAAATAAGTTCTCATTTTTCGCTGTAGTAGCAAGGCAGATTGGTGATGAAAAAGCCTCACGATTGAAATGTTCATCGTGTCCTTGTTTCATCTAGGCTCTGAACCTGTTCA
>NW_008775279.1:0-318 GCF_000715545.1 Opisthorchis viverrini
ATAGATGAGCCTTTAGGGCAAGTTTCATTGCCATCGTATTGAATTCCCGGCTGAATCTGATGAGGAGAACAGCATGGGTAGAATGGGGCATCCTTGTTTAGTTTTTACCACTAAAGACAGCACCTATTTGTATATTAGTCAAACCCATGCAGAAGAGCATCACATCTGTGAGGGATCACCAAAAAAAATCTTATCAGATTCTAATACTCTAAGCTTGGGATTATTCCAAGGGATCGTGGAATATCCAAAAATGCGCGAAGTTCGCAGAAATTTCGGCCTTGTGCAGAGTCACAAACTGCGTCTGTCTATCTATCTACT
>NW_008775280.1:0-318 GCF_000715545.1 Opisthorchis viverrini
GCAGCAATTCTAAAAATACCGTTGAGTATTGATAGAGACGTATGAAGGCACGCCTAAAAGACCCTATTTTGAGACCAGTAGCTAAACGGTACACTTGCCCCATAAATCGCGAATGACCGCCATTCTTTGACCGCTTGCCTAAATGACATGAGCCCAAAATGCGCCACCAACACCCAACACAACAATGACTAAGACCCATTCGTATGCTGAAATGGAAAAAGGGATCGCGATCGATCGACGCAGATACTGAGTCATCTATCACGAGGTGATTTATCTGGAGCGCGTCGTGGATGACAGTTAACATCCCGGAAAATACAC
>NW_008775281.1:0-318 GCF_000715545.1 Opisthorchis viverrini
ACATGAAACTGACCTTTATTTGCTACATTTGAGAGTCAGTGTTTGTGATGATGAAGCGTGAAATTTGCCGAATAAAATCCACATGTCACAGAATCTGACGATTTAAAGACAATATTCTATTGAAACGAAATAGATCTGCTCCGCTGTAGCCAATCGGCGTTTAAGATGCCGGTAGCGCCCTTCAGTTTATGGACAGACTCACCCAATGCAAGTGGCAAGTTTTCGGTGAATGGAACCACGATTGAAGCTGGAATATTGCAAATTAGGCACATCTAACGAAGTAGCAGTGGAGATATTTTGTTTGGAAATCTCGAATTC
>NW_008775282.1:0-318 GCF_000715545.1 Opisthorchis viverrini
CCACATTAGGAAGATCTGTACGGTGTCGTCATTTACTCGTTCAGTTACCTACATATAGGGTGAAATGGATCTGCAAATATGCAATGCAACTTTAATTACATACCGCACGTTTGTTGTCTGGACAGTCCTCGGCCACGAAGATTCCAGACAGTCTTCGTAAAAATGTAATTCATATTATTCTGGTATCGAAGGCCTACCGAAATGGAATCCTGAAGGAATGCGATTTTGCACGCCAATTATCAAGCCGGTGAAAACACATGCAGTCAGGATTAGGATACACTGGTCTAGGCTAACATCAAACGATTATCTCGTTTAAGC
>NW_008775283.1:0-318 GCF_000715545.1 Opisthorchis viverrini
GTTCGTACTAGGTGGTGCTTTCCAGAATGCCGTGCTTCCTTGCTGACAACTTTTCTGCTCCTAACGATTGCGCTATTATTGATTGTACGTCTTGCTTAATTCACGATGTTCACTAACCCGTTTTGTCTATGGAACCAGTTCTTGATAATGCCCACGTGCGTCTGTTCCCATTGTCTCCTGAATACAAACCGTGCATGATCCAACAGCCGTAGTCGTCCTGTAAGATCCTTAGCTTTCAGGATCTTAAATCACTTAACCAGAAATTTTCGTCAAAGTTACTAAACTGTATAACACGAAAGGGAGTGTCTGGGTTTCTAA
>NW_008775284.1:0-318 GCF_000715545.1 Opisthorchis viverrini
AAGTCATAGGCTGCAGGAGACGATGATCATTGAGCGTAGTGACTTAAGGGAATCGATCACGGAAATTGATGTGAGCTGAGGATTTCCAGGTTTGTAGGTGCATTCTAAATGAAGGGGACAAGAATAACACCTATGCAAAGTGTGCTCCCGTGTTTACATTTGATTGCCACGAGATGTCAATTAAGCGTACACTGGAAGGATCCTTTGATGTCCCCAGCGTGCGCAGTGGGTCAAGGGCTCGTTTTTACTCAGCTGAATTCTACTGCGGTTAACCAAGATCAAGCTGGAATATAGATATTCCCAGCTGGTTAACCTACA
>NW_008775285.1:0-318 GCF_000715545.1 Opisthorchis viverrini
TGGGTTGAGCAATGCGTTTTCTCCCAACACCCACGCGTTTCCCTTTTCACGGCAATTCATCCCAACGTATCGTTTGAATTGTGTTGATAAACGTTCAGATAGAAAAAAGACTGAGCTGAGTTGTTCAGCGAATTACTATAGTTACACCAGCTTTGCTTAAACGTCGGATAAACAGTGATACGATAATTTTCGTGCAAGCAGATCTGTACTATATACAATGTCTTGTTTGTGTGATGGATTGTTAGTTTGAAAAATCTAAAAATATTTTCCACTGAAATCAGCAGATGCCGATGTTGAACGATTGTGTGTGTTTTTTTT
>NW_008775286.1:0-318 GCF_000715545.1 Opisthorchis viverrini
CTTAAAATCTCATCACAAAGTGCCAAATGGTCTATAGCAATACCCTCTGTGTAACGACCACCCTTCGTTTAGTGACCACTTTTGTCTGGCTCCATCTGATCCGCGTTATGATTGTCCGGTCACATTCCTCCTTAGCTTCCCGGTTACACTGTTTGCCCTCTAAATCTGAGGAATAAAACGTGACCGTTTTGTCCGCCGACAGCACTCATCACAGCCTCCATCCCTGTGCAACCACCATTTTTGGCTGACCAACTATCGGCCGCCACCTTGCTGTTTTACGGCGTAGTTAAAGGCCAACAACACTTGTTCTGCCGACCG
>NW_008775287.1:0-318 GCF_000715545.1 Opisthorchis viverrini
GGGTTGGTCTGGACATGAAGACATGCAAACTAGTGGGAGAGTATCTGAAATCTCACAGGATTTCCAAGATCAAAGACGGGCTGGCTGACTGAGGCGCGGCTGCGTTAGTGACAACATTGCTGATCCAATGGTGTGCATCTTTCTGGTGTATTCAAACAGGTTGCCACCGACGTTATGTGAACCAAACAATTTGATATTTCCTCCGAAGAGGTAAATATATGCCAGGATATTTTCCGGATAACTAACACGCCATTCCACGGGGCCGTTGGGTAATCAGACGCGCTTTTGGAGAACACTCGCGATCCGGGTCAGACCCTT
>NW_008775288.1:0-318 GCF_000715545.1 Opisthorchis viverrini
CGATTTCGGCCCACGGAGCTACCGGTCAGTAGATCGGCGCTCTAACCACTAGAGCCATCTCGCTCATGGCAGCCAGGCACGAAAAGATGTCACATCTGAACGGCCTGTTTAATTTTACGCCTACGCCACGAATGGCGCAGGTTCACGAAAGATGCTCCAGCCTTTCCGATTTGGATCGAAATGTCACTTTAGCGACACCAACTGGGTTGATGCAACCACCCAGGTAGACAGGTTTGCTTAACACCTAAGATGGCTGATCCACAAGCATGAGGCTAGGGTTCGAGCACAACCAGCCTTGCAACAGTACTGCACGGGAGT
>NW_008775289.1:0-318 GCF_000715545.1 Opisthorchis viverrini
CTGTAATGCACAGCCTAGTTTATCCCCTGAGACAGTAAGTCGTGGCATATCTGCAAATTATCGACTGATAAGTCATGAAAACTACCCTCAGATGTTCCACCAAAGAAGCTGTGGACGACGGAAACAACCGGTTGCTGCAACCGCCTGACGTACTTTCCTGAATACCAATTTCCTCGGACAGCCTCTACGCGCGATACGAACGAACGCGTTGACGATTATTTGAAATAAAAATTCTCGTTTACAATTTTGTACACGTGAGTATATTAGGCATAAAACATGGCACAGCACAACAAAGCTCATTCTCAGCCGCACGTGAGG
>NW_008775290.1:0-318 GCF_000715545.1 Opisthorchis viverrini
GAATGCCCAATCAAAACCAAAGATCCCTTAGGCCGGCGAGGCGTGTGTAACATGAACACAGATTGTTCAAGAAGAATAAGAGGGAAAAAACGCCAATCTGCTTGTGAACAACAGTTTACAACTAAATTGCCTACCCTACCAAGCAGAACGTCAACATGCTTTGTAGGTGTTTGTAGTGTTCCTCTTGTTCTATCGAATTCCTAATAGTACGGCAGGAATTATTGAGTTGCTGTTATTCCGTCCATTTTTCATGTGATTCGGATACTTTTGGTTACCAACGGACGAGTTATCGTCCGTGCACACTCATTCAACCCACCA
>NW_008775291.1:0-318 GCF_000715545.1 Opisthorchis viverrini
CCGACGAAAGCAGATTCCGACTGCGAAGTGCATGGACCATATGAATCATTAAGTATAAACCATAGTTTCACACCACATGTCTAGTTATCCTGTCAGACGTCCAGCTGTCGTGGCAACACAAAGGCGGAGCACGGCTTGAGATGCAACCAAGTTACCCAAGCGTAGACGGGAGCGCATGGGATGCCGAATTTGGGTTCGATTCTTAACCACTGAGTCAGCTCGTTCTTAATTTTATTTGAGCTTGATGTCCACAGACTTATGAATGGACGTAAATCTGAGAAAAGGTGCCTGGCTTCAAGATAAACCATCCACGTCTAT
>NW_008775292.1:0-318 GCF_000715545.1 Opisthorchis viverrini
TTGAAAAGTCTGATCGCTCTCGACAAATGGATACGACCAAAATAGACTAATTGACGGTCCTTATTAAGGTGAATCAAGTTATGGGGGAAAATACTTACTACGTGCACTTAACGAAAGTAAAGTAGAGCTTTGCTTATTTACCCAAAAATTAGAGAATTCTAATTAAACTAAATAGAGGAGTAAAAACACAACTTAAATGTTGATTGGAATCAAAATGAACAGAAAATGCATGCTGAGTGTATACTGACACTGATATGCTGGTGGGATTTCGGTTTTCTAAGTGCCGAGCACACACGTCAGACGAAAGGAAAAATATAA
>NW_008775293.1:0-318 GCF_000715545.1 Opisthorchis viverrini
CTACCAGCACAAACATTTAACTATGTTTGAATCAACTGCGGCCGATCTGATTCCACTTCTCCGCCTAGCTGGGCCGGATATCAAGTTGCAGACAAAACAACTAAAAAATATCCAGCCGTTCTTAGGGGCTACATTTTTCCAGTGAGATATCAGTCACAAAACTTTGGCAAATTTCCCCGGGGAAACCAGGAAGAAACATGAGTTTGCAAGCATTTTTTACTTGAAAATCTGAGCTGAGCATAAAAGTAAACACTTGAGTTGGGCGCACCCACCAGTAGTGTGGACCAATCTATTTTTGTCGTATCTCTGACCTTGTGT
>NW_008775294.1:0-318 GCF_000715545.1 Opisthorchis viverrini
CCATGGCGTGATCAGAATCAAGTTTTGTGTCGCAGAAGGTACGACAGTTTTGAATTGTGGTTTTTCATCAGTGATCCAATCGGGTGCACGGTTGGTTTGTACTTGAAGGCTGTCAGGTTACACTTTACAAACGTTCATGTAGAAAGTTCATGTTCGTCAGTGACTGTTGACGGTCAACACAAATACTGTTGCCCTCCTTTGTATGTACGACGCGGATAGACACCGAATCAACTACCCAGATTAGATCCTAAGAAACTGGGACGAAAGACTTGGGAATTCATATCACCCACAAGGATCACAATGCCAGTGCTTCTTGCT
>NW_008775295.1:0-318 GCF_000715545.1 Opisthorchis viverrini
CAGTGGACAGAACACTTGTGATAACGAGTTTGTGAACTGGATTGAAGGGGAAGGTAGCGCCGTCAGTCTAAGGAACACAAGTCGCGAACTATGCCGAAGACTGTCCGACTTTGATCCAACGCTATCTCGTGCTTTCCGGCTTTGATTCAGGGCTGTCTGTTTGGCATCTAGTAGAGTTGAGGGTTTCAGTGGATTCCGGGCAATCTGTGGTTACTTTCAGAAAACCCCTCTTCCTTATATGGAGTACTAACTGAACAGAGCTACAACCGGCTCAGTGAGGATATGTGCAATCAGTTTTAGCATCCGAGAAGAGACACA
>NW_008775296.1:0-318 GCF_000715545.1 Opisthorchis viverrini
AGGTGAGTGTTGTGTGAAGTGGGCTGTTACAAAATTTGTTCGATTGTAATGTTTTAAAAGAAAATTACACGAATAAATTCCAGTTTTCATAACCGTTTCAAGATTTTGTGCGTATGCCATGTGTGCCTGTATTAGCTCAAAATTATCGTAAAATGCAAGACTACAAAACAAAAACAGCCTCACAGTTATCTTATCGATACGTCATTATGTCTTTTAGGTTTTAAAAGCCCGACAGGTTGACGATCGTACGTAGCGTCAAATACCGGGTATATACGAAAAGCCGAAATTATTATCTGCGGATTAAATTATCTTCGGATA
>NW_008775297.1:0-318 GCF_000715545.1 Opisthorchis viverrini
CAGCCTAAGTGTGAGTTAGCCTTATTGTAGATCAGCAGGTTGTAAAAGAAATGTTAACTGTTCATACTGCAAGCTAGAATGTCGTGGGTTCGAAATTCCCCCCGTTTTGTGAGATGTGTACCACTACTGACTCCCGATAATGATGAAACAACCGTACAGTGCTTTCCGGATGTCCAGCGTAAATTGGCTCCACTTACAGGAAGAAACCTCCATTTAAATTTAAACTTCCGTTTAACACAAACGTGAATGGTGCCCCATAAGTCACTAAGGAGTAGCTGAAAGAAGAAATTATTGGAGGATTTAACGTGACTCACAATC
>NW_008775298.1:0-318 GCF_000715545.1 Opisthorchis viverrini
GCCCTCTAGTAGCGGAGTGCGGAGGCATTCAAAAGCAAACAAGTCCAGCTCTACTCATCCACTGACCTTGATGAGACTTTCTAGTTGCATTAGCATCCTTGCAGCCAATGGGTCCAGTTATTCTACCTGAGTCTGCACCCTACGTACAGAGAATAAGCCAAAGCATCATAATTCATGACGAATCTGATGAATGTAGCCATAGTTTGGGCATTCTGCCTGGTCCAAAATGGAACAGAAAGTCTCGGGGTTTGTGGATTCTTGAAGTCTTTTCCCACTGTATTAAAACAGATGACTCTCTCCTTGAGATCGTTACAGGTA
>NW_008775299.1:0-318 GCF_000715545.1 Opisthorchis viverrini
GATGTTCACTCAGCGTGTGTATATCAGTGCATCATTAATTGACCAACATTTTGCCAGCGCAATAAACGAATATACTGAAAATTGTAAAACGGGTAAGAATTTAAATGCGATTATACAGAAGCAGTTCTCTTTGTCATTTTCTTAAACGAGCGGACAGTTTGTATATGACTATCTAGCATGGGATCAGACCGGAATTGTTAATGAATGTACGCCCTTACCATAGAGCTCCTGAAGTTTCAAAGCCGCAGATCGTTATTCCACTATGTGCTAAATTCACGTTTGTGGGATTTTTGTGTGCCACATCAACCCAGTTAACAG
>NW_008775300.1:0-318 GCF_000715545.1 Opisthorchis viverrini
GAAAACACGTTCTTACCGTCCGGACTTTCAGCTGGAGACTCTCACAAGAGATAAGTTCGCCTTCTGACTTGCTCCCATGTCACATTGAACTTATCTTTATACGTGTTGCAACTCACCACCTTAAACCATAGTAGAAAACTTTATCGGTGCATATACCTTCTGCATTATATTATTGGTATCATCAACTGTGCAATGATGTCTCTCATTTTTTATTTGTTTGATCGGTAAGGGCTTCGTGGAAAACTCTTTAAGATATCGCGAGAAAACTTGACCTTATATTGATTCGTGCACACTGCAACAGTGCTTTTATGTGCCTAC
>NW_008775301.1:0-318 GCF_000715545.1 Opisthorchis viverrini
TGTACATGACAATAATTAACCCCTACAAACTTGTTAATAAGATTTTAAGCAAAATAGTTTGATAAATCCGATTTGTAGATGACTCCAATAAATCGGCAACAAAACAGGAGCAAACAAATGTGATCTGCTGTGTTGCTGAGTTGTTTAATATGGTAAGTATTCTGAATTTCAGAAGGGCATCTAATAGAAAATACGTTGAAATGCGTGCTCCCGCGTCACATGTCTTCCATATTTTGTTGGAAATCATGTCAACGTTTGAATTTTTTGCGCAGAGCCGTAAATTTCGCCAAACGTTTCGCACACAAAGCACACATACTG
>NW_008775302.1:0-318 GCF_000715545.1 Opisthorchis viverrini
GATCTATACTGACAGCGTACAATGACACGCAAAAGTCGGTGGTTGAATTAGGGTTCTTATATGTTGACGCAACAGAATAACATAATACCAGTCCCGATTGTTCAGTAGTGGAATATGTACCGTATATGATATATAGGCTATTCATTCAGAAAAACGTATCTTGTCCCATATGCGCACTTTTTGTTTTACACACGTTTTTGTCGACAGCAGCGTTCGTTGCACGATCTGGTGGCATGTTGGGCAGAGTGGATCACAATTTGAGTCACGATACGACGAAAAGCAAAAGGCTTATTCCATAGTACTTTGAAATTTGTTTGA
>NW_008775303.1:0-318 GCF_000715545.1 Opisthorchis viverrini
TGGATTGGACTCGGAACGTACGGACAATGGTGAACGATTAACAGTTCAGCTGTAGCACCCTTCAGGTGCCCAGCTGCCATGTCACCCGAAGGAAGCACGAGGGCTGGGATACTGCCAGGTTGCCCAAGCCTAGACGGGCGGAGAACGGATTCGAATCACGGACATTTCGGGTAGTAAATTCGCCCTCTAATTACTTGGGCCGTCTCGCCCCAACGATTGCTTCAGCTGTGTGCTGATCGCAGACTGTTTTTATGCAGTACTAGCTTCAAAAATGGCCGAAGTCGTTTCACCACATGGTGTCCTCCAACGGCAGGCCGG
>NW_008775304.1:0-318 GCF_000715545.1 Opisthorchis viverrini
ATAGTATGCATGCGCCGGGATGTGTACATTAAAACATGGATTACGGTTGGTTAATATGTGCGAGATACAGCGAGTTTATATGGAGGTGGCCTGCATTGGGCTGATTATTCACAAAAAGTCACAGCTGAGATCACACGAGCGCAGCTCAACTTAGCTTAGCTGAGCACATCTCAGCGCAGTGCAGCTAAGTTCAGCGCATCTCAGCTCAGCTCAACTCATCTCCGCTCAGCACATCATAATTTATCTCAGCTCAGCTCAGCTAATCTGACGACAGCTGAATCCATCTGCCGTTCACAGTGCTGTTACAAAACACGTTTG
>NW_008775305.1:0-318 GCF_000715545.1 Opisthorchis viverrini
GCAATAGCTTCTGAAGCTAGAACGGAACTTAGTGTTACCTGAATTAATGACCGAAATTGCGAAGTTTGCTAGGAAAACCTTGTTTAACGTTGCACAAAAGTAGCTCGGCTGGGCGTACTCCTGCACTACATGATTTATGCGGTCATCAGCCACTTTCGAGGCCAGCCATCTCGACCAGTTCACTACGGCACAGAGCTTATTTATAAAGTAACAAACGAGTAAGCAAACTGCAAGATGGCCATTTCGCTTTCAAAGCAAGCGGGTGATATAACAAGGAGACCAAAGCGATGAAACGATATTCCACAAAGTGCATGGTTG
>NW_008775306.1:0-318 GCF_000715545.1 Opisthorchis viverrini
CAAGTTGTTTCTACACCATTCAGCCATATGCAAGCTAGAATTCTCGTATTCCTTGCTAGAATGATTTTGTTCATGAGAAAAACACCGAAAAGCGAAAAACACTGAACAGCTGTTTTATGCTTTTTTGGAATCCTCAGTAGTGCGCATCTCATGGAATTTTAGGGAGATGCGAACCCGCGAATTTCCAGCTCAAGCGTGAACATACTTACATTTTTGGAAGTCAAAATACAGGTCTGTCCAACATGCACTACTAGGTGAATAGTGAAAACAGCCGTCAGACGAATGCACTCATGAGATATGGGCCCTCAAAATATAACA
>NW_008775307.1:0-318 GCF_000715545.1 Opisthorchis viverrini
GTTCTACCTTAACGAATACCCGTGAGTGTACTACAACCATTTATTTAGTATTTCATAAAAACGTCAAATATGCCCACAATATATATGTATGTGGTTCAACATACTTGCTCATTTTTCTTTAAGAAGCTTACAGTCCCGTTGTTCAGTGAGAAAAAAGGGTGGATAAATAATTTTTTGTGTGTACCAAGGGTTCGTTGTAATAAAGGAACAAAAACAGCCTGTGACGCAGGCATGTACAAAAACTGCAGTATATCTCAATCCCCAAACCAATGCGCTACACACCCATGGCGCACTTGGCTGGTAACAAAAATGAAGGAG
>NW_008775308.1:0-318 GCF_000715545.1 Opisthorchis viverrini
TCCCCCTCCCCACCTGTGCACGTTTGCTAGCGCCGCAGCAAATTCAGGGTCTCCTTCAGCTTCCCCAAATGGGTTCTAATCGTGGAATGTTGTCACAACTACCCAAATTCATCCGAAGCACCGCTGTGCTCACAATTTGTGCTGCGCGCAAGAATGCAATCTTCGTCGCATTTTGTCAATCGAGGTATTCGCGCAAGCAAACGCAAATCGATTTACGGTGGGAACACTTTCCTGACATGATGGAATGTGTCTGGTTTCTCCAAGGTCGTACCTAGTCAGTCACTCGAAAGACCGGAATCACGTGTTTATTGAAAAACA
>NW_008775309.1:0-318 GCF_000715545.1 Opisthorchis viverrini
TGACTGGTATATCAGAAATGTAATTTTTAAAACCGTCTCCAGGCCGAGGTAAAAGTCGCTTTTTGGAGATACTTTTCGAGTTTCGGCCACGTACTCACAACTCATTTCATCCACAAATGATACTGGTTGTGTTAAATTAGACCAAGCCAAGAAGGTTTTCTAATGCTGGAAGAACACAAAACCGTACTGCAGAGCTTTAATTCGTGAACTCAACTTGCGAAGTCGATTTGGGTTTGACACAACACAATCGGACTTTGGTTTAAAAAAGTAGCCAACTTCTCAATTATTTTTCACCGTATTGTCAGCGTTTGTTTTCCC
>NW_008775310.1:0-318 GCF_000715545.1 Opisthorchis viverrini
TATGATTTATCGTCAAAAGTTAACTACATTTCCTTAATTACAACCGTCGTTTGTTTCCGACAAACTGTCCGCAATCTAAAATACCCTTCATGTGCACACATTATAGAACAAAATTCTTACTCTGTTGCCTCACTCCTGCTATTTCTTTACAACCAATAGGACCACGGTTTTAAAGTTGCGAGCAGCATATATATTCGAAAGGGCAAATGATGATCAGGAACGTCAAAGCGGCTCCGTTTCGAATGGTACAATCAGTGGTCTCTCCGGGAAGCAAATTATCTTTTTAGAAATTTTGGTGCATTTCTACTTGTACAAACG
>NW_008775311.1:0-318 GCF_000715545.1 Opisthorchis viverrini
AAACGGGTTACCCTCAACAGCCACGCTCACAACAACCCATACATATAAAAGACGGCTGAATAAAAGGTCAAAAAAGTAAAAAACAAGTCCAAAATCTGTGCGAAATGGGTGGGGCTAACGGAAAACATTTTAGACCAAAATTGGTAATATGGCACGACTAGATAGGACGTGTCATGCGGAAACTGCCGGCCAGAAAACTAATTTGTGCAGACGGATGATTTTGGGAATAAACCGATTTCAATTCAGTCTAAGTTGAATGTCAAGCAGCAAATATAACTGATGCATATTACTCAACTTATGAGTCTACTAAATAAACTT
>NW_008775312.1:0-318 GCF_000715545.1 Opisthorchis viverrini
GGTACGCAAATCAAACATATATAAGCTGCAAGGCGTCTGACGCAGCAGTTGATTCCCTAATCATCTAATATCCGACGAGCTAAACAACTCGCTAATACGAACAATCGAACCAGTGTGTTTCTCGGGTACCATTCAGCAGGTACTTGTCCGTAGCCTATTTAATGAGAATGAAACAGATTTGATAGCGAGACTTGGCCGCGAGCTGGCACCGTTCAAAAAGCGAGATAAATAAAAATCGAAGATGAAGGAGAAGAAGGTATGAAAACTATGTGTGTAGATTTGCTTGTTTAGGTGAACATCACCCGTCGTCCTACCACC
>NW_008775313.1:0-318 GCF_000715545.1 Opisthorchis viverrini
ATGTCTTCGGCTACACTTTAGAACCTCCTTACAGCACCCACTGGTGGGGTACAGGTCTTTTCAGAGAAACACCGTGTGACCGGCGACGACGGCAGAAGAATAAACTGTGGATAGATGTGTCACTTACTGAGCGGAAATATAATACATCAGGATGTTATTACGTTTAGTCATATGTCAGCTCGACTGATTTTGTTACGCTTACTCAAACGGAAAGTTTAGCAACGATCTTGATACAGGAATCGTAAGATTACGAATGAACTCAGATTTTTGGTTGACCGCAAATCATTTAAATGTTGGTTAAGTTCCAGCTTCCCGACC
>NW_008775314.1:0-318 GCF_000715545.1 Opisthorchis viverrini
CTGTCTGATGGCACCCAGTTGTCTGTGCGCGCTGCAGGAGCCTGTATCTGGCACCGCTTTCGGAGTTTTGCAAATCACTATTTGTTCGCTAAAACAATTTGGTATCTAATGCTTCGGACATTCACGTTGATAATCCTATAACATACACAGTACTCATTCTGCCCCCGTCCTCACCCAGATTAGTCAGGTGAGTCCTTACCGAGGGGAGCAGCATTGGCACCGAATTTCGCCCTTATTATAGTATGTGAAATGATCCAATATTTTGCATGAGCGTGTACCGGAACTTCACTTTGTAATGAGGGTAGTGGGAACGTGTGT
>NW_008775315.1:0-318 GCF_000715545.1 Opisthorchis viverrini
TCAAAGTTTAGTAGACCAAACCGTTACAATTCTCCCATTGGTTGCACCAACCAAGCCCTTGTAATGTACGGAGCTTTTACCTGAGCTTCAAGGTTGACAAACAAATGACGAAGATAAACCTACTGCTAGGGACTACAGACATCATCTCAACGCGCTCACAACCCGCCTTAAACGTACTGTGAAATGCCGATGTCATTTACTCACCAGTATGATCAAGGCTACCTGCGTACATTAGATAAATTCAAAACCAGTTACAAGATCGTCACTTTGTTTTTTCTTTTGGTAAGTATAAAAAATGCAATCAACAACGTGTCAATC
>NW_008775316.1:0-318 GCF_000715545.1 Opisthorchis viverrini
TTTCCATGTCTGGGCGCGTCCTGACAGAATCCACTCGACCAACGTATCGTTCCTGAAGTCTGACATTTCTAACTTGTACCTTGTAGTAACGCACTCGGACGCTCAACACGTTCAAAGCGGAGCATTCGGTGATTTGCATTTTGTAGGCAGAATCTCAGCAACAGCACAACTGAATACTGTTCGGAATGCATGACCCTAACTGCAAGTAGCCTATTCGGTTGGCCATGTGGTTTTCAACTAAGCACATCTTAAGCACACCATAACAGAGAGATTGTACTGGGTTCGTGGTGAGTGTCCCGTCAAAACCAGATTGGTATG
>NW_008775317.1:0-318 GCF_000715545.1 Opisthorchis viverrini
TAGCACTAATCACCAGTATAAACGGAACTGCCCGTTTGAATCGAGTTCACTGGATAAGTACCAAAAGTCAAACGGTGGTCATCGTTTCTGAAGTCGTGGGATTTGTAGGTGGGCATCCTGTTACCGTGGCATCCGCCATTACTCCGGCAACAAGCCATCCGCGGAACCAAAATGGGGTGAAGCTTCGGTCAGTTTCCTTTCTACTTTGATTGCTTATCAGGGCGGGCCAGAGGAACTCATCAAATAGTATGCATTGTGACGTGGAACATGTCGGTCGCTACCAGTGCCGTGTCCTATTGTTTGGCAGAAGTTGATCCA
>NW_008775318.1:0-318 GCF_000715545.1 Opisthorchis viverrini
GTTTGCAAATGAGTGTATATTCCCGAGTTTACAGCAACATTCAAAGTAGTGTTCTGCGTGGAGCGAAAACCTTATGAGTGCAATTATCCCTTCTTCCGTCGTTCCTTGCCAGTAAATTTGACAATCCTCTCTGGGTCTTTATGGTAGACTTTCTTCGGCACATGCTCTCTGCAAACTCCTTCAGCACTCGTTGTCCACTGTTGTGCACGTGGCATGTCTTGGTCCATGATATGGAACCGGTATTATCGAACTTATACGTTGAAACCTTTAACGGGATTCCTCTCCGGATCATGTGGAGAGGGATCACTGTTAGATCAG
>NW_008775319.1:0-318 GCF_000715545.1 Opisthorchis viverrini
GGGGGCGCCCAACATCAGCCCCGCCACGACTCATCCCCCCGGACACCAACAGACCGAACAGCTACGTTCCACCCTTCTGAGAGGGTCACAGTGTGAGTGAATAACCAATAAAGGCCGGGGAAGCAGTCATTTGTAGAAGCTTGCCGAAAAACACCTTTACCTAGACCAAACTCAGTCACCTAAAGTCTCATCTTACCTCTTGATGCACATGACGACTGGAGTAACCGCTAACTGATAGGCCAATTCATTCCACGGTCCTACCATTCTATTCCAATTCGAAACGTGCTGCTACGTTAAGTGCGCTTCGATTCCATGGTG
>NW_008775320.1:0-318 GCF_000715545.1 Opisthorchis viverrini
TCCAGATTGTCTGACTGGTCGCTTGAATGTGTAGGAAACACGAAATGGTTTCTTTAGGCAACAACATATCCCCTCACCCACTCCTTCCATTCTTATCGAAGTTTTATGGATAATTAGATAAAGTTCGCGGTTGCACGCCGGTGAAGCACCGGTTTCGACACTGGTGTTTTTGTACTTCATGATGATCACGATGCCTCCGTGTTTGAGACGCTGACCCAACCTGTGCTTGGTTACTGAAACCGAGAGACATGTTTGAGTCACCCAACCAGTGGCACAACCGCATCCTCATAAATGGGCCTGTGAATTTGTCGCGGGCAA
>NW_008775321.1:0-318 GCF_000715545.1 Opisthorchis viverrini
CAAGATGCATATGAGAGTTTTGCCCCCCAGTCCTGTGACTGTTCATTTAGCGTTTTCTAATGAATGACTCCGCAACGAATGCCTTCATTCTTCCACTGATAGCTTCTGATGCTGTCAGTAATCTCAAGTTTTACGTTTACCAGCTTATTAGTTGGCTCTTATATTAAATTCCCTGGATGAAACTAACCTACCCTTATTTAGGCGGTCCAACCGTCAACTGATCCCCAGTTTGCCCTATTCACATAGAAGACATGGTATTCGACAGGCTTGCGGTATCACCGCATCCTATCAAATGGACACGGAGAGATCGACTTCTTG
>NW_008775322.1:0-318 GCF_000715545.1 Opisthorchis viverrini
GGATGGGATCAGTTCTGGAGCATCGAGAGTTTGGGGATAACACGTCCTGCATTTGGAGGAGGAGCTGAAAGTCCAACCGGTTTAGATTTTGACCATATTCGTGTCGGGACGGTTAGGAGCTGAACAAAACTTGTGGCGACTATAGATGCGACCGGAATCAGAAATTTGTTGATTCTGCTTTATTCACACATGTAGGCGGCGATATGGCCGTTTTCAAGGCGTGTGTTACAAGAGAAGTCTGCTACTGAGCCACGCAGAGAGTGGTGACTGGTTCAGATTAGTGAAGAATGCAATGATCCGTTTGGTAGTTATCAAGGC
>NW_008775323.1:0-318 GCF_000715545.1 Opisthorchis viverrini
TCATGAAATTAAAGAATTCTCATGGTTTCATTGATGCAGGTATAACGTCAGCTCATCGGGCCGCCCTGTTCACACTGTACTTGTTCATTAATTTCTCCAGAATGATTCATTCTTGATTCACGTGGCCCGGTGATCTAGCTTTTCTTCCGTGACTAGAAGGGGTTGTTCTGATACGAATAATTCCTTACTACTACCAGCCTCGGGTAAACGTTTTATAGACGATGATAAAAAATATATACGTTAAAAAATGACTATTGATTTACCATTCCAAACGAGAACATTTTATTCCCATTTGCATGTATACTATGGTAAAAAAAA
>NW_008775324.1:0-318 GCF_000715545.1 Opisthorchis viverrini
ACCTCGGTGATCTACCGGAGTGCTTGAATACTTTTGGAGACCTCGGTTTTACCGCACGCTAAGGTCAAGGGATCATTACGATTGCCATGGACGTTTTATCCCGCTTGGATCTGTTATCTATGAACAGCCATTAACAACCTTGCTTTATTCATACGCGCCTCGTTTCGGCTAACAAATTGAGTCGACACAAATTCCTACCCAGGACTCAAGTTCTTACGATTCAGAGGTTCAGCATGTCAAGGTATCGATCACCGAGATTCTGTTGACTCTAGTAACCCTGTCTATTGCTCAGTCCGTACGTGTTGACCTATCAACCCA
>NW_008775325.1:0-318 GCF_000715545.1 Opisthorchis viverrini
TACGGCTGGCATCGTATTGATGGCTAATCGCGTAATAAGGATGAGGAAGAATAACGACAAGTGAATTGAAGCAAGGAATTATCCCGTCGAACGCACTGTGCTGCTTTATTGATAATAATCTAATTTCCAACTTTAAACTTATTCTAGAAATGCAACAGAACGGCGGCATTAACGGTAAGTTAAATTTAGGTGGAATTTTGAAGCCTATGGTGATTTAAGTCTCTGCAAGTGCAAACAGATGGCAGTGCGACAGAACCACCCAATTCCGCGTCATGCAAAACGGAAATTTGTCTTTAAAGGTGTTACTGCTTATAATTA
>NW_008775326.1:0-318 GCF_000715545.1 Opisthorchis viverrini
GGTATCACAAGCAAGATTCGTTCTGTTTGGAATAATTGTTACGGTTGGACGAGACATGCAAACCGAGACCATAAAATGCTTACAGACCGGTGCAGATGGTCATATCTCGCGCAGGAGATCACAAACAGAAATGTTCGAGTTTGAAGGGAATCAAGAGAAACAACAGAACTGATGGGTTTCCTATTCAATGGGTTGTTCCATAACACGCCCAACTACGAACGCTTTCGGCAGCTCCACAATATGGGGGCACATGCACGCCTCAAGTCCGCCACCGTTCACAACAAAGATTCTGTGGAATGGACTGATCGGATGATTTTT
>NW_008775327.1:0-318 GCF_000715545.1 Opisthorchis viverrini
TTTTTGCCGTCATGATCTTGGTTGCCCAAACGTTTCCCATGGAGGCCGTACCGATCAGGTATTAGGATGTCACTACTCACGTGGTGGTGCAAACCCGCTTGTTGCCCTTGAGCGAACAGACCTTTTATCCGATGGTTCACTGCCGCATAACCATGGTTTATTTAAAAACCTTATTTAGGAGAAGGGAATAGGAGTTATGGAAAGGGACCTAGTGCTGGCCTGAGGCTCCTATACCTTCAGACGCTCGGACAATTAAGATAGAAACCGATGACAAGAAAGCCGTTGACATCGATTAGCAGCCGTATCTCACTGGCACAG
>NW_008775328.1:0-318 GCF_000715545.1 Opisthorchis viverrini
GGGCCAAAAATCAGTAGCCAGCTGTGTTTTTCCGGTAGTCGGTAATTCCTTTGTTCAATCGATGATATAAAGACAGCGTCCATGCAATGAGTACGTTTCATTTTCCCAGTCTCTATTCATCTCATCTCATGGATTAATCGTAGTTAGCGCTGGGCGTTGTAAGAGTCTTCTATGTGTTCGGGCTAGTTGGATCCATCTAAATTCACGGAGAATTGTCTCGAAGGGACCAGGCACAATGAACATGCTTCTATCTTTGGTAACACTACAAGCAATCATCAGATTACAGAAACAACTTTTGAAAGACGCCGAAGGAATGAA
>NW_008775329.1:0-318 GCF_000715545.1 Opisthorchis viverrini
TGTCTTGCGGTAGGGCGTTCGAGCCGGAGGTTAAGGAACCTTATCGTCCTCCTCTATAGGTCTGGGCGCTGCGGCAGTATGCCAACCCACGTACGAGCATGAATTGCATATTTGCAAATAATCCGACGCCACATCGACCGTCACGTGGTGTCATCAGCTGGGTCATATTACTTGCCGCATACAGCATGGCAGGTAAGCAAAAACAGGCTACCATTGATGCCTCCCTCCATCCTCTTTCAGTTTCAAAACTGCCGTGGGATGTCTCAAGGAAAAGATGCTGTTCAAGGATTTGTCTCAAGATAAAGATATGGTCGATGC
>NW_008775330.1:0-318 GCF_000715545.1 Opisthorchis viverrini
AAAGCCTCAAGTCGCCTTTTAGCTTCCGGCCCTTCAACCAACTAACGGTTAGACGTGGAAACTACCAGACATTTGCCAATAGCAGAGCTGTTATGAGGCTGACATTTCTGGCCTGATGACTGGGCTTCCATTGTTACCATATATTAATTTTTACTTGTGCTCTCTCGCACTACGAAATGCCGCATTCTTCACAACACTTTAATATGGCCGCATTTTAAAGGCATTTTGGACTGCATTTAACCAGTTCCTTTTCACCATTCACGTAATTCCTCCGGTCATTCACTGCTTGAATATAAGGTGGCTTCAGGAAACTTCGGA
>NW_008775331.1:0-318 GCF_000715545.1 Opisthorchis viverrini
TGTCCGCCGAGCTTGGCGATTGACTTGCAAACGGACGAAGTGACATCGTCAGTGCACAGCTGGATGGGTAATTTTTACTATGGCAGACTGGCACTCTATATCTGATCATCAGATCGCTCATCCGCCTGAGGATGTTCATCGTACACCCAACTGACTTGACAGATTACCGGTTCAGTTAACTTCGGTTTTTCTGAGAAAGTCTATTGGCCAATGCATATGCCCTGTTAAGGAAACCATCAACTCATGTGGACTCGCATTGCAGACCAGATAATGGCTAGTCGAAGCTAGACTGCTGAATTTGAGTATAGATCACGTGAT
>NW_008775332.1:0-318 GCF_000715545.1 Opisthorchis viverrini
TGTCTCCGTAGCACAGCAAGAGTTAGCTGACTTCGAAGAGTGGTGTGTAATCGGGTACTTAGTAACGGATCCGGTTTGTTAGCGGCAGATTAAATTTACCAGGTTGAGGTGGTTGTGGCATATATAGCGTATGCCCAACTACCGTACACCGGAGAAAACTTTGTTTGCCTTTCCGAGCGATTGCTGGAGAAAGGCTCGTGGAGGACGGGCCATGACGGGCAGTGTGAACTGCAAGTGACTACTGGCAAACAGTCCTGTGGGCTACCTTTCTGACTAGGACCCATCCGATCTGCTTGTAGATGGTTACAAGCCCTGCAG
>NW_008775333.1:0-318 GCF_000715545.1 Opisthorchis viverrini
TGTTTGTCGCGTTAGTGACGTTTTTGGCACCAGTTTCTATCCAGATTGTCTAAACAAGTATCCGGAGGGGTAATTACCTGGCGGTGATTGTAGTAGACAAGAACCAGGCCCCTCTTCTACATGCTGCACCCTATTCTTTACTACAAGGCTTTCAAATAAAGCATGTTTGTACAGCAGTGAAGCCCTGGTTTTAAACAAGTGTGTTGTCAACGGTGATATCTATAGAAGTTTGGATAACAATCATGGGACATTTAAGTAAGCAAGAGTTATTGAAGAAACTATGTGGTCAAGAGCATTATATAAAAACAACGGTGCTTC
>NW_008775334.1:0-318 GCF_000715545.1 Opisthorchis viverrini
GAAATCACTGGCCGTGAGTGTTCGGCAAGTCCGTGTGGCGACACTCGTGGCATGAGACTAGACAACACAGTAGACTTAACCGTCGTAGTTACAACTGCATGACGAACCGACAATACCAACATTCTGATTAGATTCCAATTCAGTACAGGAACCCTATCCAGTGACACAAGAGGCATATGCCACGTATATCAGTCATTTCGTGTATGTTTACCGGTTTGCCAATGAATAAACCTCCTCATACTTTTGATGCTCCACTTTGTGTGTGGCCACCGAAATCGAAATAGCACACCGTATTCTTATTTGTCTTATTCTTCATTG
>NW_008775335.1:0-318 GCF_000715545.1 Opisthorchis viverrini
GAAATAAATGTATTTTAGGCTGGCTAAAAAGCGTATGATGCATCATACTGTTGGGGCACATATCATTCATTCTGAAAACCATCTACGCAATTCAGTGATATACATCCCGACTGCTGGACCTTCTTCAAGTATACGGGGGTAATAATTTCTACCAAAAGTTATATTTAATACTTCAGTCTACATAGTTTCTTTCATCAAACAATCGAGGAGCTAAACTTACGGGGATTAAACCGGATATCTCAGTTGAACGAGAACCGGTAACTGCATGTATTGGCAGGGTTATTATGTAGAGTGCAAAAATGCCACAGAATAACAGTT
>NW_008775336.1:0-318 GCF_000715545.1 Opisthorchis viverrini
AAAGCAGTGGTGCTTAGAGTAATGCACTTCAGTTTCGGGATATTCAGTAGGGTTTTCACGTATATGAATACACTTCATTCACCTGATGTCAGGTCAGGCATAGCCTTGTCCGATTGACCTGTTTCATCGTCAAATGTTACCAGGTACTTCAAGTGCGCTAGAGTGGATCAACCATTGTAATGAAAAAGCTCCAAAACATGCCTACCAGACACCGCGAATTCTCCAAGCATCGTTTATAGAATAACACGAGTTCGCCGATCCGATTCATGGTGGGCACAATCTTAAGTTAGCATCATAGGAGCTTTACGCTTAAAAAAA
>NW_008775337.1:0-318 GCF_000715545.1 Opisthorchis viverrini
CAGATTTAGATAAAAACATATGGCTTCTTACATGTCCGTGTCCAAAATGTAGGAACGCCTCACCTTGGTTATAATATTTGCTCCTCAGCAGTGTGTATCTCATATTGATATTTCATTAACCAGACGTAATCATGCTAACTAGAGCGTCTTTTCGAAACAGCTTAGTGCGACCGTTCCAACGACAAGAGGATAAGACCAGCTAAATTGGACCACTGTTTCCAACCATCTTCGTGCATTGAAAACCACTACAATAATCCAACAGAAGTCCAAAAAATCGAATGTTCGTCCTCGTATTCACGTGGCCATGCAAGTAGCAGA
>NW_008775338.1:0-318 GCF_000715545.1 Opisthorchis viverrini
ATTAAAAGAGTTCGGAAACGGCTTTCTACTGAGCACGATTTGCTATATGGCTATTTCCTCCAAAAGCCGGTACCATTATAACGAAGTTGAACTGTACTTGTACCAAAGACGGCTTGGTAGCAAACCAATGATCTGAAAACCATTCGCTTACGACTCAGCGCGTACCCACGCCAGCATTTCGTCAAGAATTTACAAGTCAGGTTCATAATGATGTCCCTACAGACGTCGCATTAATTACAAAGTCTGAGTGGTAGCAATTCCTAGACATGTGTTCTGCGTAGTTTCTTTAATTTTTCTGCGTTAAGTTGCAAAACTTAA
>NW_008775339.1:0-318 GCF_000715545.1 Opisthorchis viverrini
GGAACATTCACAGAGTTTTTGGATTATTTGTCCTTCTTAGCTAGTGAGCACAAATCAAATAGCCAAGAGCAACTACGGGCCTTGGTTTCACTGGCCTTCAGGGCTTTGCTTGTTTTAATAAACGTCCTAATAAGAAATTTTCCATTCTGCAGGACATTTTCAAGAGCGCAGAACAAAATTCAAACGAAAGAATGTCATTTGTGACTTATTGGGCGGAACTTATCAGACGGTTCCACAATGGTAAGACTTTACTGGCAATTTGGAACAAAAAGAGCTGACATAACACCGTCCCTCACCAAAACACCTACAGAACAGACA
>NW_008775340.1:0-317 GCF_000715545.1 Opisthorchis viverrini
CAGCTAGGCGTCGGAAGGGTGTTACAACTGAGAGATATCTGGAATAAGAAACTAGGCCATCCTGGTTTATCTGGATCCGTCAGCAGTATCGAGGAGTGGTGTTCCTTGTGTGAAACGGTGGGAGCCGCGGTCGGATGTCAAAAACACTAGCTTATATGTTAATTTGATAGGAGCCTGTTGTAACCAACTACCGTCCATGCTGCAGTGCCTTCGTGTTGAAAAATGGCTCGTCAACAAGAAACAAAACAGGAGCATGGCGCGATTTCTAAAGCGCACTTTTGGTCTTGTATCCAGGCTGTCCGATCGGCGTTGGGTGA
>NW_008775341.1:0-317 GCF_000715545.1 Opisthorchis viverrini
ATGGGAATACGCTTACTCATATGAAAGTAAACAAGAATCCGACATCAAGGAGAGGAGCGCTTCATTTTTTAATCAAATGTCACTTTCCAGTCGATCTTTGTCAGTGAATTAAGTTAGACTATGTTGGTCATGTTTCCATGATGATAGCTTACAACCAAAAACAGAGACCAGTCCTGCGGAAGGGCCCGTGGTACCCAAGATTAGGAGTATTGCTGTTGAAGGAAATTAGTTTCATGAAATGAAGGATGGAGCATCTATTCGGGTGGACTACAGCGCCAGAACGCTAACTTAACTGCACTTGGAAGACGATTAAAAAA
>NW_008775342.1:0-317 GCF_000715545.1 Opisthorchis viverrini
AAAATAGACAGTCTGTTCTGATCTGTTACATATTGGATGTAGTGATGAGACCCTGAGGTGCCAGTGTATGAAAATCTCACTTGTACTGGACAGCACGTTGTAGTTAATGTCCCTGACTGAATGCAAAATATATACGATCAGAACCTTGCGACATCCGGCAGACTTACCATGACGTGTGTTGCGAAGACCTGTGAGAAAAAACAACCAGCCGGAGACATTGTCAGCCGCTAGAACAAGGCATAGACCCAAAAATAATGGAAGCCTAATGTGCGGAAACTGATACATATTCGACGCCGCCTTACAAGGCCTATTGTTTC
>NW_008775343.1:0-317 GCF_000715545.1 Opisthorchis viverrini
CCAGTCCTTCTGCATGCGTTTCACCCTCAAAGCACAAAGTCATGCTGCGGAATCCGTGGTTTTTGGACATGCCCCCAAGAATTCAGGAAGTGAAACTGAAAGTTGTATCTCTGATGTTGCATTAGCTCTGATGGAAGTACGAAAGATGGAGTAAGCGCCCGATTGTCAAGGACCAGAATTGTTCTCACCAATTTGCGCAGGTTTTGGTATCAAAAAGACAAACCGCACGATTTCCAAGGGCGCACTTTAAAGCTTCATTCAAGTAAGATGACCTAGTTGTATGACAGTGAAGCTTCAGTGTTCCCATTTGGTGTTGC
>NW_008775344.1:0-317 GCF_000715545.1 Opisthorchis viverrini
CTAAATTGTGATGAGGCGGGGTTTTAACAATACGGTGATGTTTCTTAATATGATAGCTGAAAGATTGGTGTTTTCATGTTTTTTTTATAAGATGGTACTTAATCTGTTCGCCGAACTTCGCATCTGACCTGCAAACATTACGTCGCCTTTCGAGGAGAAAGTACCAATGTGTGGTTGGATGCGTGACGAACTACAATCGTTTGCGAATTCAGTTGATGTTGGTATTATACCCGGTGAAATCTCGGCTGTATCACTCGTTAATAGTACTATGTGAAATAATTTGCTACACAAGTGCTGCCTCATGTTTTATTTAGTAT
>NW_008775345.1:0-317 GCF_000715545.1 Opisthorchis viverrini
AGAGTCTTGACAAGGACAAATGTATACTAGTAAAGTTTCATACGTTGCCTTCCCTTTGATGAGAAATGATCACATGCTCGCTGCAAACGGTTGTCCGTTAGACGCCCAAATATGTTCGTCCATCACATAATCCTTCCCCGCATTCATTTAGTGATGTTGTGATCACTTGGGAACGGCCTCGCAGTCTGATGTAAAGCTGACGAAAATATGGCGTCCTCTACAGAGATTCGTTCAATAAACTCACCTGTGTAAATGTGCATATATTGATGTTAACTAACGATTTGGATACACATACCGAAAGGCAGAAGTATCCTGGC
>NW_008775346.1:0-317 GCF_000715545.1 Opisthorchis viverrini
CACGAAACTGACGAAAAGCACTCATCCGGAAGCCGAATTCAGCTCATTATTTTGGGGAAAATCATGAAGATGCTGTTCGCTGGAGTATTTCATGAGTACCATGTTCTGTTGGAAACGAGCATATTCCACCAGTTTGAGCAAAAATTAGCTTTAAAGTAGATAAAGTAGATATGGGCGATGAGAACTTGAGGACTATATCCGCCTGCTAAGCCGCCAAAAGGAAAATTAGTATTGCGTCGCCGTAAAAATCACTCGAAAAGTCAGGCTATCAGTGAAAGTTGTCGATGGAATTCGATCGTTGCATGAACAAAAAAAGT
>NW_008775347.1:0-317 GCF_000715545.1 Opisthorchis viverrini
TTTTGCCGCACGAAAGTGTGTCTCTTTACCATGCTCGATTATTTTTGTTTCACGGCCCGTCGTCGTTAGGGTGAAAGATGAAGGGCGATGCGTCTAGAGCTAGGATAGATTACCATGCACACGACAGCAGTCCAACAGGTAGAGGCCAATCATCCTGGGTGGCTTTCATATTCCACATGCCGAAGACGAGCTTGTTCAGCACGGCAGCACCCCTTTCTTAAACTAGCGTGAACTACCTGGTTGGCGTAATTCGGTAACCATCTGGCGTCATACACCATACAGCATCCGGCAACCTGTGGGTTTCGGTCGAAAAAAAA
>NW_008775348.1:0-317 GCF_000715545.1 Opisthorchis viverrini
TTTTTTTCATTTCTAGTTGAAAGCCACTCTGTATACGCTGGTCTCCCTTAATTACAAACCTTCACCTAAGAAGCGCTCTGGAGCTATTTGTAGAACTCAACATTTTGGATCGTTTGGCTTCACCTCGCTAGAAAATTCCTTGAGTAGAAGAGTAAGAAACATTACCCTGGTGAAGTAACATCAAAGTGAAAGCAAAAATACTATACCTGAGGCTAGGAGCTTTATTCATTGCGCTGGCTAGTGCAAACTGCACCGAGCTTTGAACATCCTACGGGTGCATAGACATAACCATGGGGATATCAGCAGCATACCATCAA
>NW_008775349.1:0-317 GCF_000715545.1 Opisthorchis viverrini
TTAAACCTCCTCGAATATATATAATACAATTGGAATGATTTCGCTCATTTCTGAAGCCCCTCCTTGAAAATACGCGGTCACCACGCTGCAAACCAGACCAATATCACTTCATATTCGAAAGCATGCTGAAACCTACACTGTTGTGTGTATGAACAATCTGACCCAGTTTTTAATTCAGAGCCTCCAACTCGTTATGCCAATTTTCCTGACAGACGGAGCCTGCAGCATTTTGTCTTCAGTAGATGAATAATGGGGATATAAATTTTGTTGATCTGTTATCGTCAATGTTGATCTCTCTCCCTCTGTTGCACACACAA
>NW_008775350.1:0-317 GCF_000715545.1 Opisthorchis viverrini
TTTTTTTTAATTTTCTCTCAATAGTTTACAGTTTCCTGTTTAAAAGTGTGATGCACGACAACATATGAAATAACACACTGAATTCAAGCATCAGGTAACACATGATACCATACGTCAAAATTATTGGATGTGCAATTTTCTCAGTATCCAACATGCACACGCAGCAGCCACATTTGGTCGTAATAAAATTAGCAAACAATAACTTTTTCGGAATTTTAACAATAAAGGTCATGAAATGAGTTCGGCTCAATTTAAGTGGCAATTTGGCCGAATACTTGGGCTCTCTGTTCACATGAGGTATGGAAAAATCCGACATT
>NW_008775351.1:0-317 GCF_000715545.1 Opisthorchis viverrini
TCAGTTTTTACCCTGTGTTTCTATCTGTTGGATGGTAAACTCATCGCACGTCACTAGTTCGCAATCAAACAAAGGACCGAAGTGGTTCTGACCATCTGCTTGGTTCGAAGGGATTTCAGGACATCCTGTACACTTCTTGCTGGAGCCTAAAAGAACAAACAAATTGGGTTTTATTCTAACTTGTGATTCCACTAGGTCGCCAATCAATTCATCCCAACAACAACGCAGACAAACGCCGTCTGTTAAAGTTTACGAATTTCTACCTAGGGGAAGAATGTTTCGGGGGCTTATTCAAAATCCTTCATTTGTGAGCAACA
>NW_008775352.1:0-317 GCF_000715545.1 Opisthorchis viverrini
CAGACAACATTGAATCGCGAATATGATGGGTGAATATACGCTGAAGAAATGTGTCGCGGAACAGTGAACTAGGGTTAGGTGAGTGCATGCGAAAATGCCCAGTTGGGAACGGTGGACACCAAACAAATAGACAAGCAATGCTGAGTCAAACAGAATAGTCAGCAGGCTCAAAGTTATCGTGGCTACATCGCGCAAAATCAATAGCGCGATTTGAAAACTTCTCACTGAATCAACTGAGCACGAGACCAACATTCAAGCAATTAAGTAAATAATCAAAGGTGCGGACGATGGTGCGGTGCATTTGGTTGGGTTAAAAC
>NW_008775353.1:0-317 GCF_000715545.1 Opisthorchis viverrini
TTTGGACACGATTTCGAAATCATTTTTGAGTGAACAAAATCACGGTAAACAGGTAAAATGTTGAACAAAATTCCAAATAAATGCTATCAAAAGCTGTTTCAAAGAGACGGGAAAAAGATGACCAAACAGCTGGCTTTTGCTGAGGGGCAAGATTTATTGTCACCAAACTCAAAACAAAATGAATAAAAAAGGCTTACTGCCAACCGTAAAAAGGTTCATGCAATGACGTAAACTAGTGCGGGTGCGATAAGTAGCCAGAAAGCATCAATAGTTAGCAATCGCAATCTAACCAATTTCTAAGAAACCTGAGACAACTG
>NW_008775354.1:0-317 GCF_000715545.1 Opisthorchis viverrini
CCAAATACTCCTTTTCTAATCATCTCGTTGCGAATTCATTGACACTATTCGATATCGGCAATGGTGGTCAAAAACCCGAGGACGTCTCACTTCGTATGTCCGCAGAAGCCACGTCTCGCAGCCATACAACAATCCAGCCCTTACTGTAACCTGATACATGTGACCCTTGATTCCTAGTGTTGTGTCTTTTTAACACCACAAGGGACGCGAATTAGCGAATGACATTCGAGCCTTTGAAATTCTTGTACTGATTTCATCAGACACTTTTGTCAGAGCTAGTCTGCCAGATGTAGCACGCTTTCGGTGCCTAACTGCCA
>NW_008775355.1:0-317 GCF_000715545.1 Opisthorchis viverrini
GTGGTTACATACTTCTGGTTCGTGCATTTGTGGGCATTCAGATATGGTGACATGTTCCTAAATTCCAGTTTACTGAATTGGCATCAGTCGTATTGTGGTACAAATCCTAGCATTCTGACCATCGCATATCCGCCTAACCATTAATTTGTCAAATGACTTCGAAATTGGGACTGACCTTTGAATGTTTACCTGTTAGTCCTCTGTCAAATATCACTGTGATACGTTATCTTGTAGGAAACCTTAAGAATGATGCCACAAGGAATGAAAGCGTAAGGGTTCATCCAGTCATAAACACACGTACAGCTGTTATTCGATCC
>NW_008775356.1:0-317 GCF_000715545.1 Opisthorchis viverrini
CTCCAGGCTGATGTTTCGGCATTTTAATTAAAGCCTTACATCAAAGTCGCAAATTAATCTTCCGGTTTGAGCGCTAAATCATGATTCCAATTGAGATCGTGTATAAATTTTCTGAAAATTTGGATCGTTGGTCAGGAGGCACTGGCGTCCAGAGATAGCCACGGAAACATCTGTAGAACGTGTTTCTTGTTCAGAATGGAAGCTAACGACATGCCGACTAAAATACCTCTTTCCATCTTTGTTCCAGTGTTTCCGATCGAACAGTCTCTCAAAATATGGATTCGAAACGCTGCCAGATCACCCTTACGCAAAGTCCC
>NW_008775357.1:0-317 GCF_000715545.1 Opisthorchis viverrini
TCCCGTTTTGCGCTTCCCTTTTGGCTAAGTCTCTAAGTAGAGCAGGAAACCTTCAAAACTGCTTAAATCAATATCCAATGATGTATATTATTGTCTAAATTTCCATCGCGGTTTGACCGACACAGATAAATTTGCTGTTGTTCATCTTCCCAAAAGTGGCTGTGTCTGGTGGTGAAATACAGCCACAATAAAACTGTACACATTCGAGAAAGCGGCACGGCGTTAAAAACCATACAGCGACAAAATACTGCGAGCGTTGTGGGACTAAAAGGGCACAGGTATACTATTCATATCAAATGATTGGCAATGTAAAGTAA
>NW_008775358.1:0-317 GCF_000715545.1 Opisthorchis viverrini
TTTTTTTCTTGCAAATAACTTATAAACATCATTTTACTGATTATCGACTCCTCTGCCTCCAAACTCCGAACAATTTTGTCAATGTTAGTCCAACAATAATTGTTTTGACAACAACTTTTAACTGAGAGATGCCAATGAACATATAGTCTGAGTTCAGTGACAGATACGAGAGTTTTTCAACTCTGTTTCCAGTGAGCAAATGGCTGTCTCAGTTGCCCATTGGAAATGCTACTCTTTCGGGTTTGGAAAATTGAGGTCAAGAATAATGCACGTCCATGTTCAGATAGTTTTTATCACTTTGCTACTTGAGAGATTGA
>NW_008775359.1:0-317 GCF_000715545.1 Opisthorchis viverrini
TCACCAGCACTCGGTGAAATAGACGCACTGGCAGCACCCACCAACTTTGGTCATCACAAATAAAATTCTTCGGGTTAGTGTGTTACGAAAAGTTAAACTTTTCCCAAGGGGAATAGTATTAATTAAGGCTGCTGAGTAATCAGGACGTGCCCATAAGCGGTTTCATTCCACTTGTGGCTCACGAGGTGGGCGCCATCTCCGCGTATTCTGTCGACCTTATCTCTCATTCGGACAACGCGAGTTGGACAGATCTCTCATGTCCAAACAAATTTAGTTTCACTGAGAGAAACACAAGCTGAAGCTCCTGTCTATAATGT
>NW_008775360.1:0-317 GCF_000715545.1 Opisthorchis viverrini
CTGCAGAAGTTCGGCACAAAATCCGTACAGATTTTGCACCCAGGCGCGGACGCGTGCTAACTTGAGGGCTAGCTGCTCTTTCTGGTGCACCTCACTTTCTTGACTGCAAGACAGATGAGTGGTAGGAAACTGGAAACTATCGATTTACCATAAACCAACGGACGCTGTTGCGGTTTGAAATACCCATCTGCACATCCGAAGGCAGCGTATGCGGAACCGAATGGTCGCTCAGCAGTTCGTTCCTTTCTTGGAACCTGAATGAGAACAATGCCACGACCAAGTGGACTGCGTTTCGCAAGTTGGTCGAAGGTGATGAT
>NW_008775361.1:0-317 GCF_000715545.1 Opisthorchis viverrini
CTCTAGCCCAACAGTTGCTTTCATATCACTTGAACGTAGACGACAAAATGGCCTAAGGAAACAAAAGAATGGCACTAGTGCCACCTTAATGAAATGCAGACTTAGGTTGAACTGCAAATCCAATGAGTCTCTCGAGAACAACAATAATATCAATTTGGGAATGAGGAGAGAAATGTTTTGATGCATTTTGATGACAATGAATGTAGCTTATCCACTGTAAATGGGCCTGGCTTTTGAATGTTACGTGTCTCTATGATCCACTGAGTTGGACGTGCGTTGCTGCCGCTGTTGATAGACCGAGGGTCGCTCATGAACGA
>NW_008775362.1:0-317 GCF_000715545.1 Opisthorchis viverrini
CTGGTAATAAGCTTTCACTCGACAGCCACAGCACTATTATCCTAACAAGCTTCCGTGCATGGCGTTTGAGCGCAGCCTGGAGTGGGTCGATGGATATGATTAATGCTATGTTCATTGCTCTATTCATAATTTTCCTGTTTTAATATTCCAAGTGATGTAGACGCACATCAATTTGAACACATACGCACTACTTTTCACGCCCCGCTGAATTCTAAATTTTTTGGATTTTTAGTTTTAATGATATACGTGCAGAACTCAATTACTGGATTTCAGCCTCACGGTTGTAACAATTCATCATGCCCCCTTAAATGGAACCA
>NW_008775363.1:0-317 GCF_000715545.1 Opisthorchis viverrini
AGGAGAAAATAGTAGAAACATTTTGATGAAGTTTAACTACACTGTATTTTTGCAACGAGGCCAGTCAAAACCAAATCGCTGCGCATTCCCACGCGAACCGCCCAGAGTGCCTTGGCTTTCATTGTGGGGCTCCCCAGAAAATGAAAACTTCACCGGCGATGAGGAATAAATCTTCACTGGGAAATTACCTGAGAAATGGAAATAACCTCTTGAAGCGAATGGATATTTTCGGAGTCAGTGCATGGAAAGCTCCCATGGACAGTCAACACGATTTTCCAAAAAATGCGGCACTCCCCACAAGGTATTCTGAAATTTTA
>NW_008775364.1:0-317 GCF_000715545.1 Opisthorchis viverrini
AAGTAACCAGCACGTTGAAACCAAACAGTGCTTTCGGCCCTACATGGGGTTGTTGCTCTCTTAGCTCACCCAGACTGATGTGCGGGCTATCATTCGATACAACAAAGAGGGCGTTCATCGCATCAACTAATATTATTATTAGCTATTCCAATCTCCTCATGGACGGGTTTCAGAAAGTATGACATTTCTTGCACGTTACATCCAAATTGTTTTATCAGAGCATCTTCCTTTGCAGAAACTTACCTTCCCTGAACCAAAGTGATTTGCCTTTTCGAAGTCGACTTTACATACCACGTTTTTTCCCGTTGTACGTTTGG
>NW_008775365.1:0-317 GCF_000715545.1 Opisthorchis viverrini
ACTAGTTTGTTTACCTTGAACCAAACGGCTGAAATAGCCTGAAGCGAATCTCAAGCCTATAATTCTACTCAATTATTGTTGCTGTTCAAATATTCCAACAACCGCTTAACCTAAATATTTGGAACTTCACACGAATAGTCATGATTCTTAGAACAGTTGATAGACAATCTACGGAAGATATTTTATTTGAACTGCTCCAGTCTAGAGGAACGCAGTAAAACACCAATCTCACTGAGAACCTAATTTTCTCGGTGTCTACCAGGCTAGACACTAACATGAGGTTTCTGCCAGACAGATTGACAGCACTTTCCCAAGGA
>NW_008775366.1:0-317 GCF_000715545.1 Opisthorchis viverrini
ATCAACAGCCACCTGATCAATTAACAACTCCATTTTGGACCTCTTGCAACGCGGATTCCTCAGAAAGAAGAAGTTCTTGCACATAATGTCAAGTGGACTACATCAATCAGGCCTTTCTGGTTTATTACCAGTGCTATGATATAAGTAGTATGTACCTGTATACGCGGCATGCCTTTGATCAAATCCCTTCGCCTCTGCAGCAATCTCCAGTACATGGCGCCATACTAATCCCAGATGCCGGTAGCACTGAAAACGCCCCTTGCATAGGCTTGCCGTCAAAGATGACTTTGTCACCTATGAGGTGAAACTGTGGGGCC
>NW_008775367.1:0-317 GCF_000715545.1 Opisthorchis viverrini
AACCTACATGTCTTTCATTATTATCTGAGTATTCCTTATTCATACACTTGTGCAATTACTTATCCAAACTTCCCACTAAAATCTATCGCAGGTTATGTTGATGCGAAACAAAAGTATTCCTCACTGTATTTGCTAAAAACTGATGTCAACATATCAGGATATATCTTGTGTACCGCAAAAATTTCTCGTCGACATTTGATGACAAGTTGCTCGATAATTTCTCTCCCAGAAGGCAATCCAGAGTGAATTGTAAGCGAGAATGTATGCCAAATATGTCCCGGCGAATTGCACAGAAAGCTTGTAAGCAAAAGAAGCAC
>NW_008775368.1:0-317 GCF_000715545.1 Opisthorchis viverrini
CGTGGTCCATACTATGCACTTAATGCGAACTAATTCGTTTGGAGACACCATTGTGGTTGTTCGTGACCAGTATCCAGGCTTGCTTTCCGTGCTGTAGCCGAGGGCGACGTCTTTGGTAACACCACGAACTAACTTTGAGAACAAATGCACAGGCATGAGTTTTCCCTGCTGTGATCGTCCAGTGCAAAAGTATGTACCGGTATCATACTCCTGAAAGAAAGGCGGTATGATATTGACAGTAAGCAGGTCGACTAAAACGTAGCTTAGACATGAAGTATGGAGTTTAATATTAGGACAACTAGAGAGGTGCGTATTAG
>NW_008775369.1:0-317 GCF_000715545.1 Opisthorchis viverrini
CATGCGCTGCACTTATTAAAATAGCTCACACAATTTTCCCCTAAACAATGAACCACAATTTAGTTTCTTTGAGCAATCACGTGGTATGTGCTTCATTGTACGACATCGTGCGACTCAATACAATTTGCAAAAACGTAAATGCCTTATTCGGACCATCAGGTCTTTTAAATTGTTACAGTTGTCAGTTAGCGGACTCTGAGCACAAATAGTGCCTGTTACATGACGTTGTGCTTTTAAAATTTTATAACCTGACAAGGAACGTATTGCAAGAAATAGGCACTGGAAAACAATAGCGTCAAAGTTAATCGTCATTACAC
>NW_008775370.1:0-317 GCF_000715545.1 Opisthorchis viverrini
ATAATATGGAAACAGGTGCACTTTAATCTGCCTTCATCCGACAAGGTCAGATCATAATGAGGCTGTGCATGAGCGTCATCTGAAAGGTAGTTTCATAAAAATGTGACGACAAATTCGACACACGGTCAATTTCGTCAACACAGACAAAATTATACATACAGTCATCGATGAAGTCACAAAATGAAGTAGACATTCGGACGTCGGCTGCATAAATCCTCGCTGGCTTTGTACTGATATCTTGTGCACGTACCGCCTTAAAGAACCACATGAATCCGACCATTTGTACAACGCTGTCATATTCCATGCTCATATATCTA
>NW_008775371.1:0-317 GCF_000715545.1 Opisthorchis viverrini
CCATTTGTTCATGAAATTGGACACAATTTACAAGTGGGTCCCGCCACACTCTTAAATGGGGGTGAAACGACAAACGAGGTGAACCTCATCTACTCATCAGAAGAGATATTCGGTAAATCGCCATACGGGACGAATATGGACGTCGGGAAATGGGCATCGGATAGTTACACTGGAGTGGGACTAGGTTATTACAGGTACATAAACTCCTTGTTTGGTTATGGCCTCACTGGAAACGTTTTCACTACTGCGATGACCAGGGGTAGCATTCTGAAAACAGAGGAGGCCAAAGCGCAACATTGGCTTCAACAAGTCTGCAA
>NW_008775372.1:0-317 GCF_000715545.1 Opisthorchis viverrini
GTCATTAACCATCCCTGCCGATAAACTTGTTTCTTACTTGCCGTTATTTTTGAGTGGCCTCATTCGCTTATTTGATTCCATCAGTATTCTCGAGCTACCTCCATACTATCTACGCATATATAAATGTTATCCATCCAGGCAGCACGCATTCATGTGCACATCTCATGATCCGAATTCCATGTCCAAGCACTAACCACGGCGAAGCTTGAATATGCCCCTATTTTCTGACACACAGCAACGTATGTATAAGCGCGAGATTTCAGGTTGTCTGAGTTCACAAAATTTGGCTCCATGTTTGCGCACCTATCCATCATACT
>NW_008775373.1:0-317 GCF_000715545.1 Opisthorchis viverrini
CGAAGCGACTCCGGACGAGCGCGTGGTGAAACAGTGACACTTCATTGCTTGACAGGCACATCATATTATTATTATTATTTGTGGGAATATCAGTCTCGAAATACAGTGAGTCCAGCGCTGAATGGATTCATCCAGATAATCTAGATCCACCCAGTCAAACTGGATAGGAAAAAACAGGGAAGTCCGTTCGGCTCCACGCCTTTCAGTCTTTAATGAAGCACACGGAGGTTACGCGCATCGTATGGAGAAACCAATATACCACCTACGATGATAAGAGGATGAATAGCCGTTCATTTCCGAAAAGGTAGTCCGTCGTA
>NW_008775374.1:0-317 GCF_000715545.1 Opisthorchis viverrini
AATTTTGCCTCACGGTTTGGTATGCGCTTTACACCTTCCAATTGTAGAATGCCACTTCGAAACTGGATGGGCTCGGGACCTAGCCTCATGCTTGCGGACAAACCGTCCGAGGTAGTTGACAAACTCGTCTCTTTATGAAGTTGTAGCATTCTCGATGGTCCAACGAAAGATGATTGCGAAGACCGGAGCTGCTTTTTCAAGCTGCATCATCTCTGGCACAGGCGTGATATCAGGTTATCTGTCAAGAGTGTTTACAATGTTGAGACTGAAGGCGGCTCCATATTTATAGTCCACCTTTCTGTTGCAGGCCAGGTTTC
>NW_008775375.1:0-317 GCF_000715545.1 Opisthorchis viverrini
GTTACGTTAACTATTTATATTGCAATTTTATTACTTTTTGGCGGAGCCTACTCGCGGTGACCGGTGTGGTGATGGGACAAGGCAAGAAATGACCAATTATGGGTATGGATCAGTAAACTCATGGATGATATTGCCAAACACTGCCTAATGTCCCTAGCAATCACACTGCCGGTGGCAACACCGGTGGCGCCACCAGTGGCAAGCGCTGATCAAAGGTGGGAAATAGGACTGACACGGTATGCTGGTCACCGGTATCACCACCGATGACTTCGGCGGTACCGCCGCTCGTTTGTACTCACTGAGCTGCAAAATTTTAC
>NW_008775376.1:0-317 GCF_000715545.1 Opisthorchis viverrini
TTGTAAGTGTCTGAACTTACTGGGGAAACGAACGCCGAAGCTTCGACTTCGTTTACGGTGAAATTTACTGGGATGATGTACGATTTTGTCGGCCTCTGTAACCGTTTGCTGTCCGTTCAAGATTGAGGCTTTGTTCGGTAGTGACCATAGATTCCGACAAATCTAGTTTGAACAAATCTCAACAGAGCCTATCCAGGTCAACGAGTAACCAAGGTGTTCACTTTGATTACAAAGTCATAACATGCGAGGGCCTTGGTCGACGCTACAATCAGGAGACACCGATTAGTTTGTCAAGGACAGTCCTGTCAGGTTACACA
>NW_008775377.1:0-317 GCF_000715545.1 Opisthorchis viverrini
TTCAAATGCACTGATCTCTTGATCTCAGCTTCAGCACACCTTGTTTGTCCCAACACTATCAAGGGTAGCCTTGGCGGTCGCGGCCTTAATTGCCCCAAACCAAGAGAACACACATACGTAGTTATTCGATAGAGAGAACTCAGACGTCGTCCTCCAGGATTTGCCTTTTGCCAAAGTGGCATGATGTACGCATCTCAAATTCTCTCATGAGCCCCTAAGCGTGTCGGGAAACTTTTTGTACGGCACACCGCAGCGTGTCGGGGTGGTGCACCGGGTATTTAAGGCGACCGTTCGGATTCACCAGACTGATGTTGCTC
>NW_008775378.1:0-317 GCF_000715545.1 Opisthorchis viverrini
AGTATGCCCCATTGTGTTAGTCACCATTATTTTTCCGAAACTGATTGCAACTTATATCAAACATACTTTCTGCTTCACTTTTAGATGGCCACCTATATGATAAATCTATAATTATCGTGCGAAATGAGCCCTCGTACCTTGGATCCATTTCATTCTGTACTCCTAAAAAATGAGCACCAAATCACGCAGAATTATTTGGATCCCAGATCCTGATTCATTGTCTAGCGAATCCAAAACAAACAGGTAATGGCCTCCTAACATCAGTGTGAGAATTAGCAGTTTTAACCTTTTTCTACCAGACAATTCAATCAGTAAAT
>NW_008775379.1:0-317 GCF_000715545.1 Opisthorchis viverrini
AGTACGTGTGCAGTATGAGCATTGCGGCAGCCAAAACAACGGTTGCTGTCAGGAAGCATAACCTTGGAGACCCTATGATGGCCAGTCTGATAGTTGTCTTCCAGGGTAGTGTTGGGCACGTGGTGTCCTTACGTCAACATAGTGACAGGCTTCGACCAAGCCGCCAAGTCCATTGAACTGACGAATGCTTAAGCCGACCAATCCTTAGTCGCCTAGGCAGAGCGAAGGCAGCAGTCGTCAAGCTAAAGCTTCTAGTTGCTCCTTAAGTATGAACCACCGCATTATGTATGGACTGGACAACTGCTCCACTTACTGTG
>NW_008775380.1:0-317 GCF_000715545.1 Opisthorchis viverrini
TTGATATCTGTAGTGAATACCTTTTCAGTTCCACATTTAACGTTGAAGCTCGTAAACCTAACAGAAGCGCTTACACTTTAGCGATGTTTTGAAATCGTACATCAAATTTGCATCTTACCTCAATCGCTGGCCACAAATATAGGAGGCAAAATACGCAACGGTTTCAAAAATATTCCTCACAGATTTGCTCTGTTAATTCAAATAACTGTCCACGAACATATAGCCTACAACGGAATACTGCGAACAGTAAGAAGCAAGCGGGGGCCACCCGAAACAACGTACAAATACATTTAAAGTACATACATCCATACATCCAT
>NW_008775381.1:0-317 GCF_000715545.1 Opisthorchis viverrini
CCAATCGGTCCCAAACATTTTCTAGTTGACTAAACACCTCTACGGAGCAAGTGTTCAGAAACTGTCAAGTAAATATGTTCATTTGGCGATAATGGTGATTGTTGAAAACTGTTCGCTAACAACCACATAAGTGGCATAATACATCTAGACAGCGTATTGTGATGTCTCGAATTTCTTGACAAATGATGGAATTATGTAGTATCAGCTGAACAGGTTTGTCATAGAGGACAAATTTAGCCAAATTCAGTTTAGTCACCTGCCGAAACCAAATCGGTGTGCAAATGAGAGTATTTGGTGGATTCTTCCTTGTTTTTTTT
>NW_008775382.1:0-317 GCF_000715545.1 Opisthorchis viverrini
TAAAATTGGATACCAAACATGGATTCACAGGTTGACGGATGTGCTTAAAATAAGACCAAATTGGACATGTTTTTAAAACCTAGTGATTCTTAAAAAGCTTCTCTCATCCGAGCAGAAGGTACATAAAAAAATATTAGTAACACCACCAACTCGTGAACTCTGAGAATTTCTGAGACCATTCTGTACGCGTGAAATTTGTTGACGAACTGCGCGGCGAATGTTGAATAAGACGAGCTCAGAACGAATTGAAAATCCAGTCTGAACAAGAGATTTTAGGTGAAGTTATATGAAAAAATGCCACATTGTGCTAATTCTGT
>NW_008775383.1:0-317 GCF_000715545.1 Opisthorchis viverrini
AGCGTGTTGCCGGCCACAACCCAATTTTCGGATCAACCTGAAGGCGCGAAAATCACATCAACATAAACGGAGATTTCCTTGTAGTTGGCAGTATAAAAGAACGATGAGCTAGCAAAACCGTTGACAAGTTCAATTCCGAGTCTTTCACTTTGGCCGACAGCGACTCCTTAATCGTTCGGTTGTTATCTTTGTTTGCGCCATCTTTTCGCGGGCGGCACTATGCCGTCCTTAGCCGTATGATGTCAAGCTTCTGCAAGAGAGTCATAAACTTTTTCGCTCTTGAAGCAATGTTCCCGATCGGTTATGATCATCATCAT
>NW_008775384.1:0-317 GCF_000715545.1 Opisthorchis viverrini
GAGTAATGTTTAATGGCCCCGACTAAAAATTTGAGGCGAACCTTTTTTGAAAAATTTATGTGAACTATGCTATAAGTGAGATGATGCATTAAGGGCTATCGACCATACCGGGTTACCTTACGAAAGAGCTTTCGGACGGCACTGTTCTTGCTGTTGCATTTTTCTTCCTTGAATAAACTTTAAATTTTTGTACAACCAATCTTTTAGACCAACGTGAATATAGAGATGCACGGAAGGAGTTGCCCTAGATGACCACAGCCACCTGAGGGTTCCCAAAGCCTCCTAAAACTCCCAAGTGGAGCGAGAAAGAAACCTAA
>NW_008775385.1:0-317 GCF_000715545.1 Opisthorchis viverrini
ATTTTGAAAACAGATAGAGTATCATGGCCACAACAGACGTCTTATGGATATTTGAGAGGTTACGACCGTTAAGTAAAGCTTTAAGATCCCGGTAAGGTGTAAGTTGAACTGTGAGGACGACTCAGTGGAGAAGGTCTTTGGTTGGTTAGTACCCATGTGAAGACCTGTAGAATAATTGCACCAGAGCCGGGGGACCAACTTGGAGTAAGTTATTGTCACTGAAAATCAGAAAGTACTGGGGGTCTTGTGTTATGCATGCACAGGACTTATCAGTGTTCGTATGTTGGTCCCTTAGTTTTGGGTGAACCTCTGTGTTT
>NW_008775386.1:0-317 GCF_000715545.1 Opisthorchis viverrini
GAGCGTGCAAGCCGACCGTGAATTGTGGTCGACACAGAAAGCCAAGGAGATGGATGTGGTCCAGAAAGCCGGTACTGTCCGGTTTATCCATGCGACCGGTCTTCGGGAACCACCTGTTGATGAAGGCGCCAAGGATCAAACTGGAACGACCATTCTGAATATAGAACGTCTCGACTGTTGAACCGAACACTACGAACAACAGTTATCATGGCCACTCATCTTGAGCCCACAGCGGACGTAAAACCATGGACGGTAAATGTGGAACCCCCAAAGGCCTCGAGGATTTATGGCACCACCGAGCTTCTGGTCCGGATGAC
>NW_008775387.1:0-317 GCF_000715545.1 Opisthorchis viverrini
GAAGAGCTACGTCATCTGCGTACTCGATACCTGAGTGGACGCCCGGGGAGTGAGTCTTCTATGGTCGCATCAACAACGAAGTTGAAGAGGAAAGGTGAACTCAGGTGAGAGCTACACGTGGACCTTTACACGGCCGCGAGAATGGGCGTACAGCGCCTTAAGTAGGGTCTCGTGAGTAGCACTGAGCTGGTTTTCGACCACCAGTGTAGCAGAAACGCTACAAAGTGCATAGCGGACCACCTGCCCTGCACTGACCCACAAGATATAAGTTCGACTTATCGAACTCGATTTGGGACGAGATGGCCCAAGTGGTTAGA
>NW_008775388.1:0-317 GCF_000715545.1 Opisthorchis viverrini
GGTACGTATCGCCGCATCGAGAGTGGTCAAAGTAAAACGCTTGCGAACAAAATTAAGAGGAAACTGCAGAAACTCCAACAGCTCTAAAGGATCACGAAAGAAGAGTGCTGGAAATGACAGCTCAGAGCCCCTACACAGCCGGTTTCTATGAACTATCGAAAGTACATAAAGAGTCAACACCAATACGATCAATGGTATTGCTCCCGGGAACTCCAACCTACAACCTATCTAAAGAATTTTGGAGGAGGTTGAAATATCTCATTTTTTGGTCAAACCACTCAGTCAACAACGCGGAGTAACTGATCTTAAGAGAGTTA
>NW_008775389.1:0-317 GCF_000715545.1 Opisthorchis viverrini
CCAAACACTTTGACGAATGCATCACTACCTCTAAGTAAATTTGAATAAGCTGTTTTTCAGGCGTTGTCGTTAACATCCCATCGCCTTCAATTATTCCCACAACGGATATCTTGAGCCGGAAACGAGATAGAATCCCGAAGGACAAATATATAAATACAACGTATACAATATGTGTAAATAACGTTTGGCAATAGGTTCTACTGATGTCAAACCGGTAGAACAGTGTCAGTGGGTGGAAACGTCAAGACACGAAAAGTACATGTGCAGGAACTACGTATCCCCAAGATCATCCTCGATAACCACCAATTCGGATAGCA
>NW_008775390.1:0-317 GCF_000715545.1 Opisthorchis viverrini
AAATCGTCGCACGATTCGTACTAACGGATCGTGTCCGTTATCCAGCACGAATCATCGCCAATCCAGGGCAGATGGTAAAACCTAACGGTGGGATAAACCACAGCAGCGAAGTCTGCCTACTATGTAGACATACGTGTGTGTTAATATAGAGTGTACCTTGGACGCCGAAGGTATTCCATGCTTGCTATGGGCTTGTGCACCACATGGATAGACTTTGATAGCGGCGACTACTGAATATCGTCTCCAAGGCTCCCTACGGGCCTGAGCATATTTTTGCATGAAAAACCTTGGTACGAGGAAAACTGACGAATTTTATC
>NW_008775391.1:0-317 GCF_000715545.1 Opisthorchis viverrini
TGCATTGATAATCCGTCGATTTACATTTGGTATCCACTGATCTCGCGCCTAGCGGACACGGTTTGCATTCAGCTTTGTTCCCTCTCTGCTTCAGTAACACTCATGCTCCCGCATCCCCTTTTCCCGTCCATCTCAATAACAACCTGTACCATAGCCTGTGCCACAGCACCAGTCGCAACCCACCTAGGAAAAGAGGAGTAAGCCAAAGCATTGCTATTTACAAGTGGTCGGGTACGGCAGCATTGGTTCTTCCAGTGGTCAGCCGTTCCATAGCTGTAGTATCGGCTCGTTTGAGCGTGCCTCCGCGACTCTGTCTT
>NW_008775392.1:0-317 GCF_000715545.1 Opisthorchis viverrini
AGTCATAAAAACACATCATTTTAGATGCTATCAGTTTTTACTCCGTTCCTCGGCCTGAGCAAACGGGGAGTAACATTTACATACACAGTCCTTTGTTCACAAGCCAGACAACAACATAACTTTTAACATTTCTCCAAAGAAGAATTCCATAACATTGTGTGAGGGTTTTTGCATTATTACAGACCTTCATATTTGCTCTGTATTGTGGCGATATGTGTGCACTGCATCATTTACCAAATACAAGGACTCAACTGAAACATTTAGTTTCCTTTCTCAAGAGTCCTTCAGTTGATCACGTTGTTTTTTATGCACACAAA
>NW_008775393.1:0-317 GCF_000715545.1 Opisthorchis viverrini
TACGAACCTGTTCGCTACTTGGGATTTATAAAAACGGTCCTGAGTCTCTCCGTCAATCCAAAACAAAGTGCTGCTGGCTCCACACGGACGGACGAACGCTACTTGGGACGGTACCAGCTATTGTCCTGATAGGTAAATTGAGACGTTGGGTGCTGACTCATTAGGAAAGTTGCCAAATCAGATATTATTTCACCACTGCGATATGAGCCAGTCACCGAAGAAATAACAGTTGGATTGTCTGTTCTGTCATCTCCGGTGTGCAATGATTTATGGCAATAGTCTGCGTTAGTGTCGTTCGACAAGTTAGCATCCGGTGA
>NW_008775394.1:0-317 GCF_000715545.1 Opisthorchis viverrini
ACAAGTTCAAACGGACAACTCGATCCGTCGTACAAAAACTCCGTTTTACCACCCTTAACTTTAGGTCTCCGGTTGGCTAACGAAAAAACGGAAGCATTAGACTGATGGTGTGATTATGAGGTGCTGTTACAATCGGTGAGGGCCTTGTCACAGCAGCAAAGAACAGGTGTGGGTAGTCGCAGTGTCAAAGTAATGGTAATTATTCACGTCGCTATGTACAAAAACGGGCATCAGAGGCCGCGAAACAGAGCCAAATTGCAATTATATAGGTCCAACCAATGAGAAGGCCTTCAAACTGCCGTCCCCCGCTCCAAATT
>NW_008775395.1:0-317 GCF_000715545.1 Opisthorchis viverrini
CAGGCTACCAAGCGGCTATCCAAACTCGGGTGAACGATATTAAGAAGGCATTAAGAAAAGCGTGGTCCACAACAGGTTACAACTCCAGCCACTCAGCCAGGTGTTACGCCTGAGTGCGCTCTAGTGTTTCATAAGTATTCACAGAGCAATACTCAATATATGGAACGTTTGACTCTGGATATGGAGGTTGATCAAGACCGTATAGGTTGTCTAAAAGAGCTTATTGATTGATCCACCTATAGTTAGATTTCCACCTACTGAGCTTTTAGGACCGCAAGTCTGTTTGTGTTTGATGCTGCACATCCATAGCCACTAAT
>NW_008775396.1:0-317 GCF_000715545.1 Opisthorchis viverrini
TAGGTAGACAGATGGATGGATTGATAGATAAGCATGAGGGATAGCGAGAACATGGCATTTGTATAATTATAACGTGAATTTGCTCAGCAAAACATTTTGCATTTGTTAGCAATTTCGCATCTCATGTCCCGATCTTTACCCTTGGATTCTCACAACCAATGTAGAATTAGGTATGTATTCGAATTCAACTTTTTCCTAATGAGATTTACATACTGATTGTTGAAGATTCGTCAACAATTTGGCGCACCCATAAAATGCAGTGGCACCATCATACACGTTGAATACCTTATCACTTGTGATCAAAACAAACCGGGGAC